>NC_060060.1:66914512-67220375 GCF_020283565.1 Trifolium pratense
TGTATATGTGTACTCTTATCACCCAAAAGTTTTCATAATAAACTAATAATTATATTTTCGATAAGGTGAAGTGTTTTTTTATTATTTTATAACATTTTCTTGTGGTGAGTATGATTCAATGTGGACCAGGAAATTGACCCATACAACCAACATTTTAGGTACTCAATGAGATAGCTTTGATTGATTGTGATGTGATGCTTGAAGCGCGTACGAACGGGGAAAAATTGGGTTTTGTAATTTGAGAATTTTATGTAATAAATAGTTCTTTGTTGTATTTTCTTCCGCTGAAAATTTTCAAACAATAATTCATTTTATTAAGTTTATATTTCTCTGAATTTCACTTCAATTATCTTTAATTTGTAACCATTTTATTTAAAAATAAAAATAGCGGCACATTTTCTAACTAAATATGGTTTTTAAGAAATATCTTGGACGAAAATCCGGGATGTTACAATTAGCGTGTAACTTTAAGTGGAGAGGCGGATGAGAGGTGGTTACACGCATTACATGCTGTAACTGCTATTTGTCTTCAAAAAGGCAAATTCCAAGTTTGCCTCTTAATTTTTCAAATTGATTCGCATCTAAAGCCTTTGTAAAAATATCTGCTAACTGTTCTTCAGATGCAATGTGCTCAAGTGTAACAATTTTTTCTTCCACAAGCTCTCTGATAAAATGATGTCTTATATCAATGTGCTTGGTCCTACTATGCTGAATAGGATTTTTAGAAATATTTATAGCACTCAGATTGTCACAGTAAAGTGTCATGACATCTTGCTCAACACTATACTCCTTCAACATTTGTCTCATCCATAATAATTGTGAACAGCTGCTACCAGCTGCTATATATTCTGCTTCAGCTGTGGATAGAGACACACTATTCTGCTTCATACTAAACCAAGATACTAGATTGCTTCCCAAGAAGAAACATGCACCAGAAGTGTTCTTTCTATCATCAACACTTCCTGCCCAATCTGCATCACAATAGCCAACTAAGGTAGAATCATTACCATGAGAGTATAAAATTCCATAGCCACATGTTCCATTGACATATTTGAAGATTCTCTTTACTTGAGTCAGATGACTCATCTTGGGTTCAGATTGATATCTAGCACAAACTCCTACTGCAAATATGATATCAGGTCTGCTAGCTGTCAGATATAACAAGCTCCCAATCATACTTCTGTAGAGACTTTGATCCACATCAATTCATTTCTCATCTTTGGTAAGCTTCAAATGTGTAGGTGCAGGTGTCCTTTTGTGACTACCACCTTCCATTCCAAACTTCTTCACAATGTTTCTTGCATATTTTTCCTGAGAGATAAATATGGTGTCTTCCATTTGTTTGACCTGGAGACCTAAAAAATAAGTTAGTTCACCTACAAGACTCATTTCAAATTCAGATTGCATTTGATGCACAAAATGTTCCACCATTTGTCGTGACATTCCACCAAATACAATATCATCCACATATATCTGAGCTATCATTAGCTTCCCTTTCTCCTCTCTTACAAACAGGGTTTTATCATTGCCACCTTTCTTGTATCCATGGCTGACAAGAAATTCAGTCAATCTTTCATACCATGCTCTAGGGGCTTGTTTTAATCCATAGAGAGCTTTCTTTAGTTTGTAGACATGGTTTGGAAAGCTTGGATCTATAAACCCTTTTGGTTGTTCAACATATACCTCTTCATTTAGATAGCCATTTAGGAATGCACTCTTTACATCCATTTGATATAACTTGAATTTTAAGATGCATGCCACAGCCAAGAGCAATCTTATGGACTCCAAACGAGCAACTGGAGCAAAAGTCTCATCAAAATCTACTCCTTTTATCTGGGTGTATCCTTGTGCCACAAGTCTGGCTTTATTTATAGTAATATCACAATTTTCATCAGTTTTGTTCTTGTAGACCCACTTTGTACCAATAACATTTATACCATCTGGTCTAGGTACTAGATCCCATACCTCACTTCTTTTGAACTGAGTTAGTTCCTCCTGCATAGCATTGATCCAGTATTCATCAGTCAAAGCTTCTTTAACATTCTTTGGTTCAATCTTGGATATGAAGCATGAGTTAGAGATTGCTTCTTTTGATCTTCTTGTTGCAATTCCTTGATTTGGATTTCCAATGACAAGATCCAGAGGATGATTCTTCTGTCTTCTAGTAGATGGTCCTTTGTTAGGTCTAACATTTTCTGTGGCAGATTCAGTATGTTGATCAGGTTCAGTTTGATCATCATCTGGTGTGGGGACAGGTGTGATAACATCTGTCTCTTCAGCTGGATCTGCACTTGTTGTATCAATATCATCAACAACAACATTGATTGATTCCATCATAGTTCTTGTTCTGGAGTTAAAAACTCTGTAGGCTCTGCTGTTGGTTGAGTAACCTAAAAATATCCCCTCATCACTTTTGGCATCCAATTTTCTCCTAGGTTCTCTATCTGCCAAAATGTAACATTTTGATCCAAACATGTAACACCCAAACCCATTATTTATATATTTCTACCTTTAGTAAAATCTTTTTCAAAATACGCGGCGGAAAATCAAAGTTTGTTATTATAAAAGTCATGGTTCGAGCATTACACTCTTCAATCAAAATAATACTAATGTAATTAATTAGTAAAAATAGTGTTTATACAAAATAATCCTCTTTATCAAAATGTATAGTTTTACAAATAAATACAAGAATGTCATAAAGACTCTATACCCTAAGTACACCCTTTTTCCCGTGTCACAATCAGAGCGGAGCTTCACCGACGACTCGACATCGATAACCACAAAACCTGTGAATCTGGACCCCCAACGGTCCAGCACATAACACATAAAAGAGAGTTAGACAACATACTCAAAATATATAAGTGTAAGTAAATTATACTTAAACACTTCATCAACATTCATGCATATTCATATATCATGCATATACTTCATTAATCTCATTTAATTATAAACTACAAGAAGTTATAATCAAATATCAAACATAATCCTCAAGAACTTGAAGCCAATTACATTTATAATCATCGGACAATCAACACATACAACAAGTCTAACACACATAGACAATTATCACATAAATGCAAACATATGTGTCACATATCAAATATCAAATAATGTACACATATCCTAATGCAATCTAATGCCACAATCTTCATGCTATGTCCCCTAGACATATCTAATGCATGTGGTACCATCGTCTTTATTAGAGTATCTCACCTCTAATATTCGTCTTTATCGGATAAATATAATCCGATATCCGTCTTTATTGGAATATCCAATATACATCAACAATTCATGAATGCATGTATGTAATTCATAAATTCACACTCACACAATTAGCATTTTGCTCGTCATTTACAATGTGGAACACTATCCAACATTTCGTCTTTATTAAGATAACACTATACCTTAATATACGTCTTTATCGAATAACATAATTCGATATACTTCTTTATTAGAATAACATACTCTAATATCCTTCTTTATTAAGTTGATTAACACCTTAATATACTTCTTTGATATTTAAACAAACATCATCAACAATCATCAACACATACCATGCATTTACTCACATTTTTAACACAATACTAATAATATAAGTAAAGTGTATTAAGCATACATTTTATCATAAAACAAACTCCGGAATCGGAATCTACGCGAAAAACTGGGTAAAATACATAATATAACATATTGGAACCCTCAAAGCCCTTCAAATTTCAAAACAGCAAAGTGTTGTGCTGTCACGGTGGCTGAGCGAGGGCTTAGCGAGCCGTAGCGAACCTGCCCTGTTCGCTGAGCGAAGGCTTAGAGAGCCGTAGCGAACCACACCAGTGGAACTCATGCACGTGGCGAGCTGTAGCGAGCCGTAGCGAACAACTCCTGCCAGAAATGCTCAAAACATGCGATTTCCACCCAAATTCACCCAAAAATCCCATTTTTCATGTTATAAACCCCAAATGAGTTTGTATTCAAGTGCAACAAACATATCTAAACACAAAAGGACGGTTCATTTCACCGGTCTACCATTTTTACTACGAAAAAGTAAAGATTTACCACTTTTACTCAAAACACTCAAGAACACAATGTTCTTGAGTTTAATCCTCTATAAATCCCGTTTTTATCCATTAGATTCGTTCATACATCATGGTAAGAGCATGTTAAACATGTTATGAACCTTAGAATCGATTTCCATTAAGAAAATCCATTCACAACTAAAACGAAAATGGGGTGGAGGAAGTTCGGGTTAGGAGAAATCGACATTCTCCCCTTCCTCGAGTCACCCACGAATATGAAATCTACTCTCTTACCTTGGATCAACGAACTCACGAAGATTGCTCCTCGAATCCCTCCTCCAAGCTCTTGCCCTAGCTCTCCTCTTGCTCTCCCTTCTCTCTTCACTCTCACAAGAACATGAGAAATGAAATGTTCTCTCTCCCTCTTAGGCTATATGGCGCCCCCTCACAAGTCCACAAGGCCCATTGGGCCTCAAGCCCAATAGCTTGGCCCAACTCGCGTTAACTCTCACTAACTCGCGTGTTAACTAAAACTCTCGATAAATAACTTAAAGTTACTATCTTACTTAAAAACCACATCACCAAATAATTAAACACTTAAATAGTGAATAATAAATTTGGGTCGTTACAACTCTCCCCTACTTAGAAGATTTTCGCCCTCGAAAATTACGCGACTAAAACAACTCCGGATAACTCCTGTATCCGACCCTCCAACGAAACACCCAAAACGCTACACATTACCAAGTTTGACAAAATTAGTTTATCCCATCAAACACAATTTTTGTCTATTTATCAACAAGAGATCAAGGACGGCCAGTTCCTCAATTTGTCGATAGATAGTCAACAATCATGATATCAGCATAAAACATTCTTATCAAACCGCTAAAACGTCAACTTCGCACGAAACATCCACAGACTCACATTCTACAGTACGCATAATGCTACCCACAATAAGTACAACTAATCGAACACACTCCGAAAAATACTTCCGTGGAATACTTCCACAATTCCATAAGTCTCATAAATCTTTGATTCCCTCATGAATCACTTAACTGTGCTACATCACTTATTCATATCGTATCTTATTCCAAACATCTCACTCAATAATTCAATTCCAACAATCACTTGATGACCCACATTCTCAAATCTTCCTCGACACATCCTAGAAATTATCGTTTCTAACCGTCAAATTTCTTTTCTCACATATCTCCAATCATTGAGTCGAACCCCAACATGACTATTCAGTTCCCAAGTAATCTCTCAACCAACATTTGCATTCCTTAACGCAACATTTTCCAATACCACTTCTCTTTAATCCCTTAGTAATTCGCTACTTCAAAATTAGACTACCGCCTAAAATTGGTTCTCCAAACAACCATAACGTCTATCTCGTTGAATAGAAAGAGAAATTCTTTTCTCTTGTTCTTGTGAAGCTTAGAGAGAAGGGAGAGCTCCAAGGGCTAGGACAAAGGGGAATTAAAGAGATTCAAGAGCAAATCTTTGAGTTTTCTTCGAATCCAGGTATGAGAGTAGATTTCATAGTCGTGGGTGACACGAGGAAGGGGAGAATGTCGATTTCTCCTTACCCAAACTTTCTCCACCCCATTTTCGTTTTAGTTTAGATGAGTTTTTCTTAATGCTCTTATCATGATGTATGAACGAATCTAATGGATAAAAACGAAATTTATAGATGATTAAACTCAAGAACATTGTGTTTTTGTGAGTTTTGAGTAAAAGTGTTAAATCTTTACTTTTTCGATGTTTATGATGTAGATCTATGAAATAAACTGTCCTTTTGTGTTTACATATGTTTGTTGCACTTGAATATAAACTTATTTGGGGTTTATAACATGAAAAATGAGTTTTGAGCAAGTCTGTCAGGAGACCCTCGCTAGGCCCTCGCTCAGCGAACAGGTAGCGACCAGTTCGCTGTCGCTCGCCAGAAGCTGTCTGTGCACTGACTATGCTCGTCATCCCTCGCTAGGTCGTCGTTAAGCGACCAGTACTGTGCAGAACATGTTTTGTTGATGTTTTAAAGTGCAATTAGGCACTCGTAACATGGTTTAATGGTATTCTTACATGATTGTTGATGCTTATTGATGCTTATAATGCTCATTGCTAATCGTTGATGATTGTTAATCATGTATGAAGTTATAAATGAAGAATATTAAGGTTTTGTTTAATCTTAATGATGAAGAATGTTGGATAGTGTTCCACATTGTAAATGAAGAGCTTTATGCTAAATAATTGTGAGTGAATTCATGAAAAACATATAGATGCATTCATGAATTAAATAGGATATTGAATATTCCAATAAAGAAGTATATCAGATTATATTTATCTGATAAAGAAGGATATTAGAGGTGAGATACTCTAATAAAGAAGATGGTACCACATGCATTAGAGATGTCTAGGATGACATTCATGAAGTTGAAGCATTAGAGTTGCATTAGGTTATGTGTACATTTATGTGATATGTGACACATGCTTGGCTAATTGTAATAATTGATAATTGATGTTTGAGTATTCAATTATATGTGTTTAAGAACTAATAATTGAATGATAGATGTTGATGTATATGTATATGTATAATGTATGATTATGCATGTATTATGAAGGAGTGTTTAAGTACCGTTTTACTTACACTTATATTTTGATTATGTGATTTAACTCTCATGCTTTGTGTTATGTGCTGGACCGTTGGGGGTTCAGATACTCAGGTTGAGGATCCGGCTCAGAGTTAAAGGCATTGCTCGTGCTTAGTGTAGCACACTTTTTGGTGAGGAGTTTAGCTTAAACTACTCTTTTAGATATTTTTTGATGGGTTGTATATGTTGCTCTGATTAGGTATAATACCGTGTCGGGATATTCGCTTGATTTGTATTTAAGCCCGTGATGACATATTTGACCTTGCTAATCCTTACTTTTGTTGTAAACAAAATATCCTTGTTGTTGATACGGCTTAGAGCCTTAGGATATTATGTGAACAATATGGTTATTGTATGATATGCACAATGAACTATATTTGATTTTAATTTCCGCTGTGCTAGCATGACGTGTTTGTGCTGTGGTTTTTGTATTATAATCGTGACGCCTTAATTTCTTAAGTGTTTTATTTATTTATATTCAATAAATTCGCGTTAAGGGGTTTGGGTGTTACATGGCCTCTCAACTTGTGCCACGTGTCCATTCCACTCCCCCAATCTCCCACTTTCTCTCGTTCTCACTTTCTCACATTTTCTCTCCATTCAACTGAGTTGAATTTTTTCATCCTCTCTCCCCTCCAACTCATTCGACCATAGAATCAACTCCTATTTTGGGGTTTAATACCCACCAATGTTTTATTTATATTTTGATTCATATATCTAACCATATAATATTATAATTTAGTCAATAAAAATAATATTATATCATAATTTTTAATTAGAACAGCATTATTTAATATATTACATTAAAATAAAACAATGAATGTATATATATATATATATATATATATATATATATATATATATATATATGAAAATTATATTTAAAATAATAAGGAAAAAAATTTATCAATGTATTTATTAATATATGTCATGGTGTTTTTTTTTATTGAAGGAATGTCATGGTGTTTTATAACTAGTATAGTGGTATTAAATATATTTCAGTAATAATGAATATCACATAAATGCAATTGGCCAAGTGGTGATGGTGATGCTGGTTTATTCAAAGGATCTGTGTTAGATTCCTATATCCAACATATTGCAAATTTTTTTGAAATAATTGATTTCCTCTCCAAATCGGTCCGGTTTGCGCGTGAGTTTACCCGGTTCCCGGTTCAACCATCGACCGCCCGGTCCACAACGGTTTTTGATGGTTTAAAAGCAGAACCGATTCTGCATGCTAACTGAGCCGGCCATCCCACTGGTTCCCTTTTTAGTTCCTTAACTAGTGCCCCAGGGGCACTAGTTAGCATGACCCTATTGTTTTTAGTCGTTTAATATGTGAAATGCATGGGTGAAATTTCATAACAAAATATCAAATTCTACTTGTTCTCATTGTTTTTCCCTTTGCAGCATTCCCTTTTGCCAGAGATTGGAATCAATGCCATCCCTATAAACAATTTCTCTAGCTCAGGAAGTGGTGGTGTAAATTGATCTAGATTATCAGTTGGAAATTGGAATCGACTTGAAGGTAAATCAGCACAACCAACATAAAATTTGAGATTCATACATACTTTTTGCGAGTCTAACATAATATCAAATCCCAATCCTCACACATTTCTTCATTTTAAGCTATTTTTGACTCATAAAGAACTTAGTGTTATCTTATTCCACCAATAAAATTCAAGAAAGTAAACAAATTCATGATATGACAAGGGCATTTTATGCCTAGTGATAAACTCATCTCAAGTAGTAACTAATTTTTCCTCTCTCTTCTTCATGTCACATGAGCTAGATAATTATATGACGTAGTTTAAGGAAGAATTCAAGGAGTTTGAGATGCAAAACCATAAGTATCAGAAAGATTTTAAGGACATGAATTAGAAAAATCAAGAAGCTCTTGTGAAAGAGGGTGAAGACTCTAATGTTCTGATACCAATACTTGAGGATATGATGACGTATCGTCACACTCTCATAATCCATGCTTATTTGAGGAACATTAGACTTATTTTAGAGTTTTTAAGCAATAAATCAAGAGAAAATCAACTCGGAAACAAGGTTACTTGATATGCAAGAAAGCAGGAAAATATGCAGGAAAAGTCACAGTTGAACTACGCTGGGGGCGTGGTCCATCACGCGCCGCGTGATGATGATCATAGAGAGCCCAAAATCACACTCTGATCACGCGCGGCGTGAAGCCTATCACGCGCGGCGTGAAGCTTAGATCAAGAAAAGGGTGCTCTCTGACTAGTGACCACGCGCGGCGTGGGAAGGCTCACGCGCGGCGTGATGGATGAAGATTGAACTACGCCGGGGGCGTGGGAAGTTACACGCGCGGCGTAGGATGAAGATAAGCAACCACACGCGGCGTGATGGATCTGACGCGCGGCGTGGTTGCAATTCCTATATAAGAAAATTGGATTTTTCTGCACCTGGTTCGAATTTTTCTGCAGACTACTCTATATTCTGAGAATTTGAGCAAGAACGAAGGTCTAATCCTGGAACAAAGGGTATAGCTTCAACATCTTCAACACAATGGAGTCAAGAACCATGAAGTTGAAGATAAGAGCTGATCGGAGCAAGATGAGGAGCTAAATTCCTCATTGAGGTAGGATCTAGGATATCTTAGGATGTAGTCTTATCTGTAATATGATGTATTAGTGTGGAATTACTCTTGTAATAGTATTCATTTAATGCAATTCTGAGATTAATGCTTTATGATTCCTGATCAGCTTTATAATGAACTTAGATTTGAATCACGTATGAGAATATTGATTTAATTTCTGAACTGATTGCATTAAGCACTTGAGTGTTTCCGGTCGAGAGATTGAAACATAGAGTGTAGCGAACGATCAACGCGTTTTCAAATACTTCGTAGTCGGTAGCTTACATCCGAGAGATCGGAGGAGTATCGACAACGGATAGGGTGAATTTTGACAAGAGATTGCGATTCGCCATATTGTTGATCGAGTTGTGAATACTTGAGTGATTCCATATGATATGCTAGATTGCATGTGATAAAGTATAGACTAGGTGATTCCGATGATTCTACCTCACTTTTCTACCATTTGAACTAGCACATTTTCTTACCGTCAAACTACTCAACTAAACCCCCAAACATGTTTGTTAATTTCAATTATGTTCATAGATATAATTCCCTCGTTATAATCGCGCAATCCCTGTGGATCGATATTCTTTTATTACATTGACGATATTTGTACACTTGCAAATACGTAGTCAAGTTTTTGGCGCCGTTGCCGGGGATTGTTGATCGATTCGACAAGGCGATTGTGTCTATTTTTCTGTGTTTTCTTTACTTTATCTGGTTTTATACTTTTTCTGTCAAGAGCGTTCTACTTGTTTGCTTTCTTGTGCATGCGGAGAACAGGTCCGAGTGAGCTGCATTTTGATCCCGAGATAGAGAAGACAGCTCGCGCTAATAGAAAAGCGGCAAGGGAAGCCTTACTAGCTTCAAGAGACCAAGCTACATCAAGTGGTGACCAAAACTGTCAACAGAATTTTTCTGCTATGGATGGTGAACAAGATCCACCGGTTGAGGCTCAACCACCTCCACCACCACCAAGACGTACCTTAGGTGATTACAGACGAAGGGACAATGATGTATTGGCCAATCAAGGCTTCCAGCCGGCCAATCCGGTATCATTTGACATCAAGAACACGGTATTGTCCGCATTGAAGGAGAACCCTTACTCCGGTTCAGAATCGCAATGTCCGAACTTGCACTTATCTCACTTTTATGAAGCGTGTGACTACACGGATCCGCCGGGGGTCAGCGAGTCAGACAAAAGGTTACGGTTGTTTAAGCATTCACTTTCCGGAAGAGCGAAAGATTGGTTAGATACGATCCCGGCTGGTACAATTGCAAATTGGAGACAACTCGAGAGGAAATTTCTTGACCGCTACTTTCCCATTCATAAATTTCTGGAAAGGAGAGCGGAGATAATTAATTTTGAGCAAGCGGATGGAGAAACACTATATGATGCTTGGGAGAGATTTAAGGTGTGCCTCAAGAGGTGTCCCAACCATGGATTCGATGGACACAACCAAATGCAGATGTTTACGCAAGGTCTTAGACCGCAAACTCGCATGATCCTAGATGCATCAGCTGGAGGTTCTTTGAAAAACCGGGATGAAGCCGAAGCGAGAGAGCTAGTTGAGAGTATGGCACAAAATGAGTACCGTGCCACCAATGATAGAGGAGCGAAGAAGAAAGGAGGAGTGTTAGAGCTGTACTCACAATCTGCACTCTTAGCTCAACAAAAACTGATGACAAACCAAATGGAAGCAATGATGCAGCTTCTTTCCAATCATCAAGGTCAAGCTTCTTTGGTAGGTAAAATTGATAATGTGCGATGTGATTTCTGTTTGCAGGACCATCCCAATGGAGGATGTTTCCCGGAAGGTTCAGAGGAGGCTAAGTATTTAGCTAACTTCCGGAAACCCTATTCCAACAATAACAACGTTTCCGGATGGGGGAACATGCAAACTCAAGGATCAACTCAACAACAACAAAGACCACCCTTAAGAATGGAGGAGACTCTAAATCAATTCATGATGATGACTCAAAGCAATTTCGAAGCTATGAAGTCGAACCAAGAAACTTCCAACAAGAATCATGAAGCATCCATCAAGAATCTTGAGGTACAAATTGGTCAACTTTCAAGGCAGTTTTCCATGTTGCAAAATCAAGGAGGATTCGGTGGAAATACACAAGACAATCCCAAGAATGAAACTTGCAACAGAATCACCTTGAGGAGTCGCGAAGTTTCGGAAAGACAAGTTGTTGAAAAGCCTATTAGGAAGAAGGTTGATGAGGGAGAAGTTGAAAAGGAGAGAAATGATGATGTAGTTGAAAAGATGGCTAATGAGGGAGAAGTTGAAAATGAAAATTTGCCTAATGAAGTAGAGGTGAGTGATGATGAAGAAGGAGAAGTTGAAAAGTAGAGGGAGATGAGAGAAAAGGAGAAAAAGAAGATTGAAAAAGGAAAGGGTGTGGATGAATCACCGTATGCTAGGGTGCCTTACCCTAGAAAGAAGAGAGTGAATAACTTAGAGTGTGAGAAGGAGTTTAAGAAGTTCATGAAGGTGTTGAACAAACTTGAAATGGCGATCCCATTGGTTGAGGCATTAGAGCAAATGCCGAGTTACACCAAATTCTTAAAAGAACTTCTTACAAAGAAAAGGAAACCGTTAGATGACGAAATGGTTAGCATGACTGAGGAATGTAGTGCACTAATTCAGCGGAAGCTACCTCAAAAGAAGAAGGATCCGGGGAGCTTCACAATCCCATGCTCCATTGGTAATCTAACTATTGGTAAGACCTTATGTGATTTGAGAGCAAGTATAAATCTGATGTCGTTGTCTATGATGAAGAGGATAACCGGAGCTGTGGCAAAACCAACAAAGATGAGTTTATCTTTAGCCGACTGATCCATTGTCCATCCGGTTGGAATTCTGCACGATGTACTTGTGAGAGTAGCTGAGTTTGTTTTTCCAGCTGACTTCGTGGTATTGGATTTGGAAGAGGACAAGAATTGGGAGCCGTTGCTCTTGGGTAGACCTTTCTTGGCAACCGAAAGAGCCCTCATTGATGTGGAATTGGGTGAATTGATGCTGCGCACCGACGGTGAGCAGATTCTATTCAATGTGTTCGAAGCTATGAAGAAACATGATGATGATCCACAATGCTTCCGGGTAGAGATGGTTGACGAAGTGATCGAGGATGTGCTTAAGGTACAAAATTGTTCCTCTCCTCTTGAGAAAGTATTGGTTAATTCTATTGATAGCATGGAAGAGGAATGGGAGGCAGAAATTAAATTATGTCTCAATAATTTGAATGCAACTCGTGTGGATGAAAATCCTAAAGTTGAGAACATTTATGAAGTGAATACTAGTGATGGTAAGAAGGAGGAAAGTAAGGTTCCGGAACTGAAACAACTTCCTTCACATTTGAAATATGTTTTCTTGAGTAGTGATGCTTCATCACCGGTTATCATTAGCAATGCACTCACCGGATTGGAAGAAGAAAAATTGTTGAGAGTTTTAAGGGGCAACAAAGGGGCCATGGGCTGGAACATCTCTGATTTGAAAGGGATAAGTCCCACATTTTGCATGCATAAAATCAAATTGGAAGAAGAATTCAAGCCGGTTGTGCAGCCCCAAAGGAGGTTGAATCCAATTATGAAGGAGGTGGTGAAAAAGGAAGTTCTTAAACTCTTAGAAGCGGGAATGATCTATCCCATCTCGGATAGTGCTTGGGTGTCTCCCGTACATGTTGTTCCCAAAAAGGGTGGTATGACGGTGGTGCGTAATGACAAGGACGAGTTAATCCCCTCACGGACTGTCACCGGGTGGCGGATGTGCATCGACTATCGTCGCCTCAACACCGCCACAAGGAAGGATCACTTCCCTCTTCCATTCATGGATCAAATGCTTGAAAGGTTAGCTGGGCAAGAGTTTTATTGTTTCCTAGATGGGTATTCCGGATACAATCAGATCACGGTTGATCCGGCGGATCAAGAAAAAACTGCTTTCACTTGTCCGTTTGGTGTTTTCGCGTATCGCCGGATGCCGTTTGGGTTATATAATGCTCCAGCCACTTTTCAGAGATGCATGCTCGCCATATTTGTGGATATGATGGAAGAAACAATGGAAGTCTTCATGGATGATTTTTCGGTATTTGGTAAGTCTTTTGACTCTTGTCTCTCTAATTTGAATGATGTCTTGAAAAGGTGTATTGACACCAACCTTGTATTGAATTGGGAGAAATGCCACTTCATGGTAAGGGAAGGCATAGTTCTTGGTCATAAAATTTCCTCACGGGGGATTGAGGTAGACCAAGCAAAAATTGAGGTCATAAAAGATTTGCCTCCACCATTGAATGTTAAGGGAGTTAGGAGTTTTTTGGGACACGCCGGTTTCTACCATCGATTTATTAAAGACTTTTCAAAAATCTCAAAACCCCTATCCTCCTTACTAGTCAAGGATGTGAGTTTTAACTTTGATAATGATTGCTTGAATGCTTTTAACATCCTTAAAGAAAAGTTGGTAATTGCCCCCGTGATCGTTGCACCGCAATGGGATTTACCTTTTGAACTCATGTGCGATGCAAGTGATTACGCGGTAGGGGCTGTTTTGGGCCAACACCATGGCAAACTATTCCATGTCATATACTACTCTAGCAAGGTTCTCAATGAGAACCAAATCAATTACACCACAACTGAAAAAGAATTGCTAGCGGTAGTATATGCATTGGAAAAGTTTCGCCCGTATTTAATTGGTTCAAAAGTGATTGTTTTTACAGACCATTCGGCTTTGAAGTACTTGTTGACGAAGGGAGATTCTAAGCCTAGGTTGCTGAGGTGGATACTCCTCTTACAAGAGTTTGACTTGCAAATCAAAGATAAGAAAGGAATAGAAAATGTGGTGGCTGATCACCTCTCTAGGTTAAGCAATACGAAAGTCACCGATAAAGAGAAAGCTATCAAGGGTGAATTTCCGGATGAAAAGCTCTTAGCAATTTCTGAGTTTCCTTGGTTTGGTGATATGGCTAATTTCAAAGCTAGTGGAATCATACCGGAGGAGTTCAATAGCCAACAAAGGAAGAAGTTTTTTGCGGAATCCCGTCATTATTTTTGGGATGATCCTTATCTTTTCAAAATGGGACATGATGGTTTAATATGGCGATGTGTAGCGGATGATGAAATCCGGAGTATCATGTGGCATTGCCATAACTCTCCATATGGAGGACATCATAGTGGCCAACGAACCGCTGCAAAGGTTCTTCAATGTGGTCTATTTTGGCCAACTATTTTCCATGATTGTGATGAGTATGTCAAAGCTTGTGATGAATGCCAAAGATCGGGTAGCATATCCAAAAGAGATGAAATGCCTCAACATGGTCTGACTGAAGTTGAGTCTTTCGATGTGTGGGGAATTGATTTTATGGGGCCTTTTCCTTCTTCACAATCTAATCTTCACATTTTGGTTTGTGTCGACTATGTAACCAAATGGGTGGAAGCCATGGCGTGCCAAGCCAATGATTCAGCCACAGTGGTAAAGTTTTTGAAAAAGAATATTTTTACAAGATTTGGTGTACCGAGAGTTCTCATCAGTGACGGAGGGAAACATTTCATCAACAACCATCTTGAAAATCTGTTGAGGAAGTATAATTTTAAGCATAAGGTGGCGACGCCGTATCACCCTCAAATGTCGGGATAAGTAGAGGTTTCCAATCGGCAGTTGAAACATATTTTGGAGAAGACAGTTTCGTCATATCGAAAGGATTGGTCTCTCAAACTGGATGATGTGTTGTGGGCATACCGTACTGCTTTCAAAACTCATCTTGGATTCTCACCCTATCAATTGGTCTATGGGAAGGCATGTCACTTACCGGTGGAGCTTGAACACAAAGCATATTGGGCTGTCAAGAAGTTGAATATGGATGCCACTCTATTCGGTAGAACTCGGTTATTAAAACTCCATGAGCTAGAAGAATGGAGAGAAAGAGCCTATGAAAATGCGGTGTTGTTTAAAGCACGGACTAAGCGTTATCATGATGCCAAGTTAGTGCCCAAGGCGTTTCGTCAAGGACAAAAAGTCCTACTTTTCAACTCTCGTTTCAAGCTCTTTCCCGGAAAACTTAAATCCAAATGGTCCGGTCCCTTCATTGTCAAAGAAGTGTTTCCACACGGGGCTGTGGAAATCTCTAAACCAGGGGAGGAGGATTCAAGTTTTAAGGTTAATGGACAAAGGCTTAAGGATTACAAAGGAGGTGAGTTTATACGCCACAATGTGGCACTCTTCTTCCATGACCCTTAGGGGTATTGAACGTCAAGCATCGGGACGTTAAACAAGCGCTGGTTGGGAGGCAACCCAATGTCTAGAGTAATATTTTGGTAATAAAGCGAGACAAAGTGTTCAACAGCAGCAGAGCAAAAACAGAGGAGGCCTTGAATACACTACGCTGAGGGCGCAGTTATGTCACGCGCGGCGTGGTGCAATATGGAGGGAAGAGGTTACTATGAATTTTAACCACGCGCGGCGTGAGGTTCTTTCACGCGCGGCGTGAAGTCTGGACCGAATAAGGTAGCTCTCTGACTAGTGATCACGCACGGCGTAGCACCGATCACGCGCGGCGTGTACAAGTCAGAGAGGACAGTATTTTTGTTGAAGTTTTCACGCGCGGCGTGATCAAAGTCAACATGACCGTTTGAATTTGGTCAACAAGACCATTTGAAAATCAAGTTCACGCGCGGCGTTGGTGTGTCTACGTGCGGCGTCGTCTAAAGTCCTCTGTTCTACACAGCTATAAACTCTCCATTCTACACTTGAAGACTCACAAATCATCAAAGTTCAGATTCATCTGCTTGGTTTTAGGCTCCAGATCTATCAATTTCACTAAGTTCTCAAGTGTGATGTGAAGCCTAAAATCAGTGCAAGTGAATTCAGTCAACCTTCACTCTATTATTCAAATCCTAAAAGATTCTTCAGACATCAAGGTGTACGAGTCCTATGCTTGATTTTAGGCCTCATATCTATCATCTTCATCAACATCTCAAGTATGATGTGAGTCCTAAAATCAAAGCACGTGACTTATGTCAACCTTCGGTTCATCTTTAAAGGAGTGCAAATTGGTTGGTAAGAAGTTAAGAAATTGTGATGGAAAAGAAAGGAACCCTCCGCTCTCTACTCACTATTGCTATGTTGCTCGTTTTCATTATAGTTTGAAATAATGGTTTGATGTTCTTTGAATTTGCTGGATGAACATACTATTAACTCTGAATTTGAATCTGTTCTTGTTTTATTGTGGAATGATTTTTACCTTTGGAATTTGTTTCGATATCTTGGCATGTTCTTTCTATTTACTTGAGTATCAATTGCTTGATTCTATCCGTGTGTGATTTGTGATACTTTCAGTGCAATAGCTTGTTGCACTCATGTAATCAAGAGGAAAAGGAAGGGAATTCTCACTTTTTACCGGCTCTTTGATTCGACCTAACCGTGAGGTATTGAGCCAATCACTTCTCATTCTTTCTATGTGATATCAACTCTTGTATTGTCTCTCGATTTTGCTTGTCGTCTCTTTATTTGATTGGTAATTGTAACACCCAAACCCATTATTTATATATTTCTTCCTTAGTAAAATCTTTTTCAAAATACGCAACGGAAAATCACATTTAATTTATTGAATGTCGGTTCGAGTATTACACTCCTCTACCAAAATAATACTAATGTTGTTAATTAGTAAAAATACTTGTTTATACAAATGTTAAATCAACTAATGTATTTATTAGCTATACAAAACAACCTAGATAAGGAGATTCTATATACATATAAAACCTCTTTTCCCGTGTCACAATCAGAGCAGAGCTTCACCGACGACTCGACATCGAATACCACAAAACCTGTAAATCTGGACCCCCAACGGTCCAGCACATAACACATAAAAGAGAGTTAGATAACATACTCAAATTATACAAGTGTAAGTAAATGGTACTTAAACACTTCTTCATAAAAACATGCATAATCATACATTATACATATACATCACCATCATTCATGCATATTCATATATCATGCATATACTTCATTTATCACCTAATCAAACATCCACAAAATACACCAAACATATAGTTTCACGTCGTCTCGGACAATACCAAAACATCAACAAATACATTGTTCAGATTATGGTCATGACAGACCCTGCGTTGTTCATTTTATAGTCATGACGGACTCTGCTCCTCACATACGGATTAACAATCAACATTTACCAAGTATGTGTCAAACATCATTTATTATAAAATGCACACATAATCCCTAATGCAATCTAATGCTTCACATTCATGTTATGTCCTCTAGACACCTCTAATGCATGTGGTACCATCGTCTTTATCAGAGTATTTCACCTCCGATATCCGTCTTTATCAAACAAATATAGTTCGATATCCTTCTTTATTGGACAAGCCGATATCCCTAAATATTCATGATGCATGCACTCAAACTCATGAATATATTCATCAACAATTTTGGCATATAGCCCGTCAACAATAACGTGGAACACTATCCAACGTCCGTCTTTATTAAGATAATCAATACCTTAATATCCGTCTTTATTAGAATAACATAATTCTAATATCCTTCTTTATTAAGTTGATTAACACCTTAATATACTTCATTTATACTTCATACATGATTAACAATCGTTATAAGCATCAACAAGCATCAACAATCATGTAAGAATAAGACACTGATTGAAAATACATGCAAAGGAAGATAGCAGATGAAAAATTGGTGAAATCTGCAGCATTTTCGCCTGAGGCGCAAAAGTTTACGTTTGAGGCGGAAGTTTTCGCCTGAGGCGCAAAAGTTTACGTTTGAGGCGCAAAAACATCTGAAAGGTTGGCTGCTCACTGCTCTTCCGTTTCAGGCGGAAATTATTGTGCCTGAGGCGGAAAAACATGCGTTTTCTACACAAAAACGCCCAAAAATCCCATTTTTCATGTTATAAATCCCAAAAGAGTTTGTATTCAAGTGCTACAAACATATCTAAACACAAAAGGACGGTTCATTTCACCGATCTACCATTTTTACTACGAAAAAGTAGAGATTTAACACTTTTACTCAAAACTCTCAAGAACACAAAGTTCTTGAGTTTAATCATCTATAAACTTCGTTTTTAACCATTAAATTCGTTCATACATCATGATAAGAGCATGTTAAACATGTTATGAACCTTGGAATCGATTTCCATTAAGAAAATCCATTCACAACTAAAACGAAAATGGGGTGGAGGAAGTTCGGGTGAGGAGAAATCGACATTCTCCCCTTCCTCGAGTCACCCACGAATATGAAATCTACTCTCTTACCTGGATTCGAAGAAAACACGACGAAGATCTCGAATCCCTAGCTCTCCCTTTGCCCTAGCTCCCAAGCTCTCCTCTTCCTCTCTTCAAGAACACAAGAACATGAGAAAAATGAATTTCTCTCTCTTTCCTTGCCCTTAATGGGCGCCCCCTCACACACACTCAAGGCCCATTGGGCCTCAAGCCCAATTGGCTTGGCCCAATAACGCGTTAACTCACTCTACTCGCTTAATAACTAAAGTATTCGATAAATAACCCTAGTTATTAACTTAATTAAAATATTTTAACACATAAAAATAATAATACGAAAATTGGGTCGTTACAGTAATTTTGTCGCACACACGAGGCATGTTGTTTTGGTACCTTTGAGCCTTTCTGATACGATCATGAGTTCCCTAAACATGTGGAAGGAAACTTATAAATAAAATGCACAAAAAAATATTTGGATGAAGATGCTTGAGCCCAACTTGAAGCCCATTTCACATGATAAGAAACATCCTTGGGCTGAATTGTGGTCTAATAATATTGGACTAAATAAAAAACAATTAAGTCCAATTTTCTTTATTTTTATTGTAATTTTCGTTTTTGGTATTATGAGGGTTTTTAGATGACCTTTAGTTGCTCCCTAGGCTCTCTAGATGCTTCCTAGTGGTGCACTAAGTCATTATAGTGGCTAGTGGAAATTTATAAGCATGTTAGTGGGAATTTTCTAAGTCCTATGGTGAATGTATGGTAGTGAACAATAAATCCTACTATGTAAGGATATGCTATAAATAGGACTATCATGTACTTTTCAAGAAACTCGGAATATAATCTAATTTGAGGGTTTCTCTTGTGAGAACTTTTCCTTTGTTCTTGAGATAAGAACTTTATAGTGTTGGTTCTACCGGCTGGTCGCGGTTAGGGTCGCACTTTATTTGATAACTTTGGTTCTACCGGCAGGTCACGGTTAGGGTCAAGTTCCTCTTTTCCTTGATAACTTTGGTTCTACCGGCAGGTCGCGGTTAGGGTCAAGTTCCTCTTTTACCTGTTTTCAAGACGATCCTAAGCAGTCGCTTATCAGTTGGTATCAGAGCTTCGGCTCTTGAAATCAGGTTTGATCTATCATTTTTTTATCTTGTTAAAAAAAAAGAGTTGAAAAAAAAAATATGGAGGAAGAAAAGCATGTCTCCATGAAACATTTGGAGAAGTTATTATTTCAAGAATTTCAAAAGCTTCATGAAAAGTTTGATCGCATAGAGAGGAATTATAGAAACAATTATAAAAAAAGAGGAGGAGAAAAGGAGATAGAAGATAGAAGAATGAAAAGTGAGGGACAAACAAAAAAACATATTGCAAATTTTGATGTATTTTGGGGTAACTTCCAAAATAAAGAGATTGGTAGAGAGAAAAGAAAACAAGAGAGCAAGGAGAAACTTGAAAGTGAAGTGAAGGGAGAAGAGATTATTGAAAAAGAAATTGAGAACATTTTTGTGGCTATCGAAAATGTCACCATTCCTAAGAGTGAGAAAGAAAAAGAAGAGATTATTGAAAAAGAAATTGATAGCGTTTTTGTGGCTACCGGAAATGTAATCATTTCTTTTAATAATGTTTATTTTACTTCTTGTACTCTAGAGTCTTTATCTCAAGGAGAAGTTATTGAAGAAAATAGAAATTCCAATTTTGAGAGAAGTAAAGAAAAGGAAGTAGAGAACATAGAAAATTGTGATAGAGAATATAATGATGTTATTGTAGTGGAGGAGAAAGAAAATATTGAGAGAAAAGAAGAAAAGAAAAATGAATGTAAAGTAAAGAAAATTTATGAGAGGAAAATAAACAAGAAGGTTGAAAAGGATGACAACTTTGAGAAGATTGAAGAAAAAAAATTCAACTTGCAAAAAGAAAGGGAATATCCAAAAGAGAGAATTTTTGTTACTAATCCTTTAGTTATTTATGCAGGTTTGGATTTGAGGACAAATCCTCTTGAAGAGGGAGAGAATGATACGATCATGAGTTCCCTAAACATGTGGAAGGAAACTTATAAAAACAAAATGCACAAAAAAATATTTGGATGAAGATGTTTGAGCCCAACTTGAAGCCCATTTCACATGATAAGAAACATCCTTGGGCTGAATTGTGGTCTAATAATATTGGACTAAATAAAAAACAATTAAGTCCAATTTTCTTTATTTTTATTGTAATTTTTGTTTTTAGTATTATGAGGGTTTTTAGATGACCTTTAGTTGCTCCCTAGGCTCTCTAGATGCTTCCTAGTGGTGCACTAAGTCATTATAGTGGCTAGTGGAAATTTATAAGCATGTTAGTGGGAATTTTCTAAGTCCTATGGTGAATGTATGGTAGTGGACAATAAATCCTACTATGTAAGTGTTGGATATTTGAATTGGCTTAATTTTGCTAAAACAAATATACTAACAAGATGTTGGAAAACATGTTACAACATCATATTTGCTAAGGAAATATCGCGCATTTAATGAGAGCATCTGCTATATATGGAAATTCACTTAAGAGCACGCTTAATGAAGATTTGATCTGATCAGGAGTTTTAAGGATAAGATAAGACTTAATGGTACAACGGTATGATCACACTTATCCTCTAAAGTCCGTTAAACACTTTTGGAAAGTTTCTATACATTCTTGGTGAAGATCAAAAGAGAATCAGATCACCTTTTATGACTCTCAAGGAGCGTCCTATCAGTTATGAAGCAAGAGGAGCGTGCTAGTTCATTATATATACGAAGACCAAGCTCAAGACTAAGCATCTCATTGAAAAAGTATTAGTTACACATATTGAGTCTTTGTTGAGTCTTTTATTATTTGATTGTAATTCTTGCTTGTGGATTCTATAACACGAGTTAAGAAGTGAGTTTATTACTTTAAGGTTACTCCTAAGCTTTGAAGTACGAAGTTTACCGTGTGTGATTCACTTGAAGCTTTTAAGCAAAAGCGAAGTAGTGTCTTGGTAAGTTGTTGCCACATCATTCCCAACATTGTTTAAACAACACAGGTTGTGTTGTGTGAGTGGAAGTGAGATGGGATCTCATGTCTAGGAGTTCCTAGGCAGAAGTTGCATGAGTAGTGTCGAGGTTATAAGGCGTAAACCAGGGGTTTGCTGGAGGTCTTAGTTTGAGGCGTAAATCCTAGGGTTTGCTGGAGGTCTTAGTAACTAGAGCTATTAGTGGATTTCCTTCCTGGATTGGTATCCCCAGAGTAGGCAGTTGGCTGAACTGGGTTAACAATTACCTGTGCAATTTATTTATTCTCTGTCAGTATTTTATATGTTATATGTTATACAAGATGTGCCAACAATAGAAACAACATTATTCATAAAAGTAGTTGTTGGGACATCTTGGGCAACATCATTCTAGTGATACCAGAATTTCAATTGGCATCAGAGCAGGCACCCTGTTTTGTTATTTTGGGTGAGCTCCAGGGAATTACTTTCGGGTACAATGGATAAAGAAGGAGGGTCAGTGTCTAAACCCCCTTTACTGACAGGTCCTGAGAACTATGATTATTGGAAATCTCGTATGGAGGCTTTCATAAAATCAATTGACAGCAGGACATGGAAGGCTGTAATGCGAGGATGGGAACCACCAATGGTTCTTGACAAGGATGGCAAGAAAACTGATGTAAAGAAGCCAGATGACGAATGGACAAAAGATGAGGATGATCTAGCACTTGGCAACTCCAAAGCCTTGTATGCAATTTTCAATGGTGTGGATGCTAACATGTTCAGGCTTGTCAAGAGATGTACTACTGCTAAGCATGCCTGGGAAATTCTGAGAAAAGCTCATGAAGGAACATCTAAAGTAAAGCTATCTAAGCTTCAGATGCTCAAAACCAATTTTGAGAATCTCAGAATGAAGGAGGAGGAAAGCATTCATGACTTTCAAATGAATGTGCTTGACTTTGCAAATTCGTTTGATGCACATGGAAAACCTATCTCAGATGAGGAGCTAGTTGGAAAAATACTCAGATCTTTGCCTAAAAGATTTGATATGAAGGTGACAGCCATTGAGGAGGCTCATGATCTTTCAAGTCTAAATTTAGATGAACTCATAGGATCACTTCAGACCTATGAAATTGGCTTGAACAGGAGGAATGAAAAGAAAGATAAAAATCTAGCCTTTGCTTCAAAAAGTGTTGCTGATGACTTACAAATTGAATCTGAAGGTGAAGAAAGCTTAGCTGAGTCTATGGCTATGCTTGGGAGACAGTTCAACAAGTTGATGAAGAAAGTGGACCAAAGGCCCAAGTCTAATGGTCGATTCAACAACAACAAACAGTCCAGCTTTCAGAAAAAGACAAATGAAGATGAAAGAGGAGTGAGATGCCATGAATGTGAAGGTTTTGGCCATATCAGAACAGAATGTCCAACCTTTCTAAAAAGGCAAAAGAAAAGTCTTGTGGTTTCATGGTCTGATACAGATTCAGAGGAGGAAGAATCTGCTAAATTTGTTAATGCATTAACAGGAGTTTGTGTATCTGACTCAGAATCATGTGATGAGGAGGTAACTTATGAAGAACTAGCTGCTACTTACAAAGATCTTCATAATAGAAGCATAGAGGTTTGCAAAGCATTGGAGAAACAAAAGAAAATCAATGGCAAACTGCAAGCTGAAAGAAATGATTTACTCACAAACATTGATAATCTCAACATTAAGGTTGAAGATCAGAGTAGACAAATTCATCAGTTGGAAATGGAGAAATCCAACCTCCTAGGTAAAATTGTTGAACAAGGTGAAGAAGTGACCAAGTTAAAAGCTGACTTGGATCAAGTCACAAAGGTGGCTAAAATGATGACCAAAGGTACTGATGCCTTTGAAGAAATGTTACAAAGACAAAACTATGGGAAACCTAAGTCCATCGTGTTGGGTTTTTGTATGTTGGCTACATTTTGCAAAAACATATTTTAGCAAGTGTTGAGACATATGTGCTGACCCCAAGTGTTGTGACAAATGTTGGTACACTTTGGAACAACACCTGTCTGTCTGACTGTGCGCGCCAGCTAGCTGTTATTATTTTCTACTCAATCTTTTGAAGATCTGTTTGAAGAATTGTTTCAAGGTTTCTTACAGAGGAAGGCGCACGTGTTTAATGTGTTTCAGGAGGCAGCCGAAACCCTAGTTATATTTTCTAAAGGAATTATATTTTTGGAAAATATATTTTTGTGTTTCAAAAATAGAACTATTATTTTCAGAAATATATCAGCTGCTGCCGCAATTCTAGAAGCCCTAATTTTGTCTTGAAGCCCAAGTCGTTCTACTACTATAAATACGAAGGCAAGCATATGGTTTCAAGCATCTAAAATCGAGTCTTACAAAGCGTGTGTTTTAGGGATTTTAGAGTGTTAATTGTGAGCCTTTCTTGTGTCTCATTGATGCAAGCTTAGGACCTGAGTTTATTGAGTTGTAAGTGTGAACTTCTCCTAAGCTTTGAAGTACGGAGATTGTTCTAGTGTGTTGTGTGGTTTGCTCGCAAGCTTTTAAGCAAGAGTGAATCCTAGTTTCTTAGGAGTGTGTCTCCACCGTTTGTAATCGTTGAATTGAATAACAACGCTGTCTGTGTTGTTAAGGTGGGAATTGGGACGGGGTCTCATATCTAGGAGTTCCTAGGTAGAAGTGTCATTGGGTAGTGATTAAGTGAGAAGTTGTAAACGGGTGAGTTTAGCTTCGAAGTAATACTGCTGATAGTGGACTTCATTCCTGGATTGGTATCCCCCAGAGTAGGCTTTAGGCTGAACTGGGTTAACAACTCTTGTGTGTTATTTACTTTACTGTTTGTATTGTTTTATGTTATTTGCTCTGTTTATAGACAAGTGTTGGGGCACCGGTAAACAACATCTGTCTACAACAGACAAGTGTTGATACACCTTGATCAACACCTGTCCACTGTGTGCCAGGAATTTCAATTGGCCTCAGAGCAGGCACCCTGTTCTGAATTTTAGGGTGAGCTCCAGGGAAACCGTTTCTGGCAAGGATGGACAAAGAAGGAGGGTTTGTTACCAAACCACCTCTTCTGGTTGGTGCTTCAAACTATGACTATTGGAAGTCCCGCATGATGGCCTTCCTAAAACAAATTAATAGCAAGACATGGAAGGCAATTATGAGAGGGTGGACTCCACCTTGAAGATGGACAAAGATGGTAAACCAACTCTTGAGTTGAAATCTGCTGAAGAATGGTCCAAAGAAGAGGATGAGCTTGCTCTTGCAAACTCAAAAGCATTATATGCACTATATAATGGTGTTGACAAGCACATATTCAGACTCATCAAAAAGTGTGTCTCTGCTAAGGAAGCTTGGACAATTCTTGAGACTGTTCATGAAGGTACCTCTAAAGTGAAGCTGTCAAAGCTACAACTCCTAACCACTAAGTTTGAGAATCTAAGAATGAATGATGATGAAACTATTCAGGATTTTCACATGACCATACTTGATTTTGATAATCAATTTGATGCCTTGGGTGAAAAAATACCTGAAGAAAAGCTGGTAAGAAAAATGCTTAGGTCTTTACCTAAGAAGTTTGACATGAAAGTCACAGCTATAGAAGAAGCAAAGGATATCACAGATATGAAGCTGGATGAACTGGTTGGTTCATTACAAACCTATGAGGTAGCTACAAATGAAAAGATGGATAAGAAAAACAAAAGCATTGCCTTTGTCTCAAATGCTGAGGAAGAAGATCAACAGAGTGACACAGAGTCTGAAAACAGCATCTCTGATGCAATGGTTCTTTTGGGAAAACAATTTAATAAGGTGCTAAAGAGAATGGACAAACGATCTAAGACAGGTGCAGCTGACACTGGTCGCAACACTTACAGGAATTTTAGAAAACCTGTAACAGATGATAAATCAGCTCCAAATAAAGGTGTTCAATGCCATGAATGTGAGGGGTATGGTCACATTAGAAGTGAATGTGGAACCTTCCTGAAGAAACAGAAGAAGGGGATAACTGTAACTTGGTCAGATGAAGATTCTGAAGGAGAAGCTGATACTGCAAAGGCTATACATGCATTGACAAGTGTATGTACATCTGACACTGAATAATGTGAGGAAGAACTGACCTTTGATGAACTTGCTGAGTCATATAAGAAACTGTGTCTGAAGAGTGCAGAAGTCTGCAGAGTCTCTGAAGAGCAAAAAGAAACAATTACTAACTTGCAAACTGAGAGAACTGCCAATCTGTCAAGAATCTCTGAATTTAGTGCTAAATGGGAAGAAAGTTTAAAGATCATCGAGGAACAGAAGGCAACTATCATCAACTTAGAAGCAGACAAGATCAAACAACTGACAGAGATAGCCCATCTGAATGAAGAGGTAACTGAATTAAACTCTCATCTTGAGAATTTAAAGAAGCATGTTCTTGGGCTATTCAAAGGAAGTGATCTAGATGAAATCCTAGAAACATTACCTACTCCTAGTAGATCCAAAACAGGCATTGGGTATGAATACAAAAATGTTAATAGGATTATGGATTACAACAAAGAAGGGAAATATATGCCTGAGATAAGTAAACAACCTTCTCCAAAAATGCATGACCGAATGTCGCCACACCTGGCTCCTAGACAGCAGAGACAAGTGTTACCACATGTGGCACCACATCAGCAAAGATGGCAGAGACCTAGATTTATACCTAGACCCAGAAGCAGGTACCACTCATGGAGATGTCATCACTGTGGAAGAAAGGGGCACATAAGGCCCTACTGCTACAAATTGTATGGGTATCCAAGTGAAATTCCTCAAGAGTCTGATCCATCCATTACTAAAACAAGGATGGAATGGAAGCAAAAAGATGATACAACCAATACCAAGGAGTATACAGCTGAAAGCAGTGGGAAAAGTTTGATTGCCCATACGTCTCTCAGAGCCTCATCAAAAGAAGATTGGTACTTTGATAGTGGTTGTTCCAGACACATGACTGGTGTTGAAAAGTATTTGAAGGAGGTAAAATCCTATGCCACAAGTTTTGTGACATTTGGAGATGGAGCAAAGGGGGAAATCAAAGGTATTGGAAGACTGATTGACCATGGTCTACCAAAACTTGAAAATGTTCTCCTTGTAAAAGGGCTAACTGCCAATCTAATCAGTATAAGCCAACTATGTGATCAAGGCATGAAAGTTAACTTTACAAAAAATGAATGTCTGGTCAGCAATAATGAAGGAGACATCCTTATGAGGGGTGTTAGATCAAAGGACAACTGCTACTTGTGGATCCCTCTTGAAGAAGCTAATGTATCTACATGTCTCTTAACTAAAAATGAAGAGGTTAAGCTGTGGCATCAAAAATTAGGACACCTTAACCTGAAGAGCATGAAGAGAGTCACATCTGAAGAAGCTATCAGAGGACTACCAAGTTTACAGATACAGGAAGGCAATATCTGTGGTGAATGTCAGATTGGGAAGCAAACCAAAGTGTCGCACCAGAAGTTGCAACACTTGTCCACCTCTAGAGTTCTTGAGTTACTACACATGGATCTGATGGGACCCATACAAGTTGAGAGTCTTGGAGGTAAGAAATATGTTCTTGTTGTTGTTGATGACTTCTCTAGATATACTTGGGTCAATTTCATTAGGGAAAAATCTGAGACTTTTGAAGAATTCAAAAATCTTTGCTTACAACTTCAAAAAGAGAAAGATTGTGGTATTGTAAGAATCAGAAGTGACCATGGAAAGGAGTTTGAAAACTCTAAATTTGCTGATTTTTGTGATGCTGAAGGAATAACTCATGAATTTTCTTCACCAATTACACCTCAACAAAATGGTGTGGTTGAAAGAAAGAACAGAACCTTACAAGAATCTGCTAGAGTGATGTTGCATGCCAAAAATGTACCTTACAAGTTCTGGGCTGAAGCCATGAATACAGCATGTTACATTCACAATAGAGTGACATTAAGAAAAGGTACTGCTACAACACTGTATGAACTATGGAAGAATAGGAAGCCTACTGTGAAATATTTCCATGTGTTTGGGTCAAAATGTTATATTTTGGCAGATAGAGAACCTAGGAGAAAATTGGACCCCAAAAGTGATGAGGGGATATTTTTAGGTTACTCAACCAACAGCAGAGCCTACAGAGTTTTTAACTCCAGAACAAGAACTATGATGGAATCAATTAATGTTGTTGTTGATGATAGTGATACAACAAGTGCATATCCAGCTGAAGAGACAGATGTCATCACACCTGTCCCAACACTAGATGATGATCAAACTGAACCTGAACCTGATCAACATTCAGAATCTACTACAGAGGCTCCTAGACCAAACAAGGGACCATCTACTAGAACACAGAAGAATCATCCTCTGGAACTTGTCATTGGAAATCCAAATCAAGGAATTGCAACAAGAAGATCAAAAGAAGCAATCTCCAACTCATGCTTCATATCCAAGATTGAACCAAAGAATGTTAAAGAACCTTTGACTGATGAATACTGGATCAATGCTATGCAGGAGGAACTAACACAGTTCAAAAGAAGTGAGGTATGGGATCTAGTACCTAGACCAGATGGTATAAATGTTATTGGTACAAAGTGGGTCTACAAGAACAAAACTGATGAAAATGGTGACATTACTAGAAATAAAGCCAGACTTGTAGCACAAGGATACACCCAGATAGAAGGAGTAGATTTTGATGAGACTTTTGCTCCAGTTGCTCGCTTGGAGTCCATAAGATTGCTCTTAGCTGTGGCATGCATCTTAAAATTCAAGTTATATCAAATGGATGTAAAGAGTGCATTCCTAAATGGCTATCTAAATGAAGAGGTATATGTTGAACAACCAAAAGGGTTTGTAGATCCAAGTTTCCCTAACCATGTCTACAAACTAAAGAAAGCTCTCTATGGATTGAAACAAGCCCCTAGAGCATGGTATGAAAGATTGACTGAATTCCTTGTCAGCCATGGATACAAGAAAGGTGGCAATGATAAAACCCTGTTTATAAGAGAGGAGAAAGGGAAGCTAATGATAGCTCAGATATATGTGGATGATATTGTATTTGGTGGAATGTCGCGACAAATGGTGGAACATTTTGTGCATCAAATGCAATCTGAATTTGAAATGAGTCTTGTTGGTGAACTAACTTATTTTTTAGGTCTTCAAGTCAAACAAATGGAAGACACCATATTTATCTCTCAGGAAAAATATGCAAGAAACATTGTGAAGAAGTTTGGAATGGAAGGTGGTAGTCACAAAAGGACACCTGCACCTACACATTTGAAGCTTACCAAAGATGAGAAAGGGATTGATGTGGATCAAAGTCTCTACAGAAGTATGATTGGAAGCTTGCTATATCTCACAGCTAGCAGACCTGATATCATGTTTGCAGTAGATGTTTGTGCTAGATATCAATCTGAACCCAAGATGAGTCATCTGACTCAAGTAAAGAGAATCTTCAAATATGTCAATGGAACATGTGGGTATGGAATTTTATACTCTCATGGTAATGATTCTACCTTAATTGGATATTGTGATGCAGATTGGGCAGGAAGTGCTGATGATAGAAAAAGCACCTCTGGTGCATGTTTCTTCTTGGGAAGCAATCTACTATCTTGGTTTAGTAAGAAGCAGAATAGTGTGTCTCTATCCACAGCTGAGGCAGAGTATATAGCAGCTGGTAGTAGCTGCTCTCAATTGTTATGGATGAGACAAATGTTGAAGGAGTATAGTGTTGAGCAAGATGTCATGACACTTTACTGTGATAATCTGAGTGCTATAAATATTTCTAAAAATCCTATTCAGCATAGTAGGACTAAGCACATTGATATACGTCATCATTTTATAAGAGAGCTTGTGGAAGAAAAAATTGTTACACTTGAGCATATTGCATCTGAAGAGCAATTAGCAGACATTTTTACAAAGGCTTTAGACGCAAGTCAATTTGAAAAATTAAGGGGCAAATTAGAAATTTGCCTATTTGAAAATCAATAGCAGTTATTGCAAGGAGAGTGTACAACAGTTACTTTCTCTTCCCTCCTACACTCTCTGCACGCTTACTTAGGGGAATTATTACAAAATTTATTTTATTTCCAAAATCACTCCATCTACACGCCTTCAACCGCTCAACTTCCTTCACTCTCTCCAAACACCAACGAAACTTCATCCTCTGCATCCCTCTCTCATCGTCCAACTTCCACCATCTCCAATTCATACTGTACTATGTCAAACTCTACAAAATCCTCTCCAATCAAGGACGCCGCTACTCATTCAACAATGGGAGGAGATTCTCTTGTCATCAACCCCATTCCACTTTCAACTATACCACATTTAAGTCCTGAGAAAAAGGTGAAGAAGACCTCGAAGAAGGAAAAGACACCGCGTGTAAACTTCAACTCTTCATCTCCCTCTGCTTCAACTAAGAAAACGAAGAAGAAGAGCAAGAAATCGAAATCTGAATCGAGGAAAAGTTTTACAATGTCTGAACTGCATGTTGATCCACTTCCATTGAGTGGTGTTGCTACTCCTGTCATTAATCCTGTAGAAGAGAATGTTGACACATCTGGTAAGAATTCTCTTAATTTAGGTCTTAATGTTCCAAATCCTGCTGAAACCCTAGGTTTAAAGGACCCCTGCTATATCTGGAAATTTGGGGAAAAGTGTTCCTAACTCCCCTATTGCTGTTGATGCTAATATTGGTGCTTCTACTGAGACCAATAATGATGTTGCTGATGAGTCCATTAAGAAAACTGCTCCTGAGACTCATGTTGCGCCAAGTGTTGCAACACATGGCGCTACGCCAAATGTGGTGCCAGATGTTACCACATCTTTGGCACAAGAAAATCTGGTGGACTATTCTGAGTCTGATGAGAGTCCCCAACCTAAGGATGCTGATAAAGAGACTGTTCCTGATAAGGTTATCAATGAAAATCCTGAGATTATAATTGTCAATGAAAACTGTGGTTGGTTTGGACAAGTGCTATGACAGGCTTGTCAAAGAATTTTTGATTAATGTGGCTGACAACTGTAATGATCCAGCAAGTCCTGAATATAGGCAGGTATTTGTTCGTGGGAAATGTGTTAAGTTCTCACCAACGGTGATCAACCAATATTTGCAAAGAAATTCTGATGAAGTAGGCTCCTCTAAAAGTCACAAACAATGAGGTCTGCAAGGTCCTCACAGGTGGCAGGATTAAGGTATGGCCAAGCAAGGCAAAATTGGGTGCAACTTCTCTCTCTCCATTTTATGTTGTTTTGAATAGGATAGCTGCACACAATTGGGTCCCTACAACCCATTCAGGTGATGGAGCAAGAGGATTGGGAAAGTTCATTTATGCTGTGAGTACAAAAGCAAAATTTGATTATGGGTCATATTTCTTTCAAGAAACCTTAAGCCATGCCCTGACATATGCTGTTGAGAAGCCAGTTGCTCTTCCCACTCTATTATGTAATATCATCCTTGAGCAACACCCAGATATTCTGAGAAGCACTGATGTTCCTTGTAAAAGGAAAGGGGTGTTGGCCATTGAGCAAAGGCTGCTTGAAGGGACAAATGTTGCAGCAGGTGTTGGCACATCTGTCCAGGCTGGTGTACTCTCTAGGAAGCAGATGATTGCAGATCTGACTGAGCAAGCAGAGCCCTTGAGGCAAGGAAACTGAAAATAGATCGTGTGATTGAGGCCCTCAAGGCTGAGGAAGCTGCTGAGACTGCTGAGGGTGAGCCTGATGGACAAGAAGGTGAAGGAACTAGTGGCTCTGATGATGACACTGAGGATGTGATGGAGGACTCTGATGAAAGTTATTCAATATGATTTCTGATGTTTTCTTATATTTTTTCTGATGTACTTTTGGTATTTCTCTTTTGTTCCTTTTATGGGCTAGGCCCTGGATTTCCAGCACCTGTGTGTGCTTTATGGTCTGTAATATGTGCACACTGATATTCTTTTGTCTGCTACCCTATGATTTCCTATGCATGATATTTGTCTAAATTGTGGCTAAAAAGGGGGAGTAGTGTGTCTGTGGACAGATGTTCTCACATCTGGTGACTGTTTCTGTGCAAATAATCTGACTCGTATTGAGGGGGAGTGTGAGTAATATGCATGTGTTGAGGGGGAGTAGTGAATATTCTTTCTTTATCTGATGTTCGTATGCATGAATTCAGGGGGAGTGTGAGTAATAGTGTCTCTTGATCGCCTGAATATATTTGATGACAAATGTTGTGCCAAGTGTTATGGCACTTGACTAATGAGTCCACTATCCACTATGACTGAGAATTTATTTTTCTCAGATGTTTATGGGAATTTATTTTTCCCTGATGTTCTTATATTGAAGAAATGTGCTTTACACTATTAGGAGTTTATTTCTCCTACTTCTTAGCACCTACTATGGAAGTTTATTTCTCCCTTGTGTTGTTCCATGAGGCTAGTTGTGTTGTACTCCGCTGTTGCATTGCCTCTGATGCTACTTACCTCTCTTGGAAGTAGGTTTATTATGTGTTACTTTCTTTCCTAGTTGTGTGATCATGATGACTCGAAGGAAAGATAATACTGCATCTCTCTATATACTGGTCTAATATTGTTTTAGCCAAAATTTGCCAAAGGGGGAGATTGTTGGGTTTTTGTATGTTGGCTACATTTTGCAAAAACATATTTTAGCCAAGTGTTGAGACATATGTGCTGACCCCAAGTGTTGTGACAAATGTTGGTACACTTTGGAACAACACCTGTCTGTCTGACTGTGCGCGCCAGCTAGCTGTTATTATTTTCTACTCAATCTTTTGAAGATCTGTTTGAAGAATTGTTTCAAGGTTTCTTACAGAGGAAGGCGCACGTGTTTAATGTGTTTCAGGAGGCAGCCGAAACACTAGTTATATTTTCTAAAGGAATTATATTTTTGGAAAATATATTTTTGTGTTTCAAAAATAGAACTATTATTTTCAGAAATATATCAGCTGCTGCCGCAATTCTAGAAGCCCTAATTTTGTCTTGAAGCCCAAGTCGTTCTACTACTATAAATACGAAGGCAAGCATATGGTTTCAAGCATCTAAAATCGAGTCTTACAAAGCGTGTGTTTTAGGGATTTTAGAGTGTTAATTGTGAGCTTTTCTTGTGTCTCATTGATGCAAGCTTAGGACCTGAGTTTATTGAGTTGTAAGTGTGAACTTCTCCTAAGCTTTGAATTACGGAGATTGTTCTAGTGTGTTGTGTGGTTTGCTCGCAAGCTTTTAAGCAAGAGTGAATCCTAGTTTCTTAGGAGTGTGTCTCCACCGTTTGTAATCGTTGAATTGAATAACAACGTTGTCTGTGTTGTTAAGGTGGGAATTGGGACGGGGTCTCATATCTAGGAGTTCCTAGGTAGAAGTGTCATTGGGTAGTGATTAAGTGAGAAGTTGTAAACGGGTGAGTTTAGCTTCGAAGTAATACTGCTGATAGTGGACTTCATTCCTGGATTGGTATCCCCCAGAGTAGGCTTTAGGCTGAACTGGGTTAACAACTCTTGTGTGTTATTTACTTTACTGTTTGTATTGTTTTATGTTATTTGTTCTGTTTATAGACAAGTGTTGGGGCACCGGTAAACAACATCTGTCTACAACAGACAAGTGTTGATACACCTTGATCAACACCTGTCCATTGTGTGCCAGGAATTTCACATCGGTTTTGAACATGAAAAAATAAAAGAGCAGATGAAGTTCAACAATGCCACCTTACATACTCCAATCAACAACATGTTTGTGTCAGGAGGTTTGCTGCAACAATCCATGAGACATCTTATGCCCAGGTTCTACAACTGGACATGTCATCATTGTGGAAGGAAATGACATATTAGGCCTTTCTGCTATAGGCTGCACGGATATCCAAGGAGAGTTCATCAAGAGTTACATACTCCTGCCTTTTCTAATGTTACAACTAGAAAGGAATGGAGAGAAAAGAAGAAGATCACAAGTCTGATAGCTCATACATCCTTGAGAGCTTCTTCAAGAGAAACCTGGTACTTTAATAGTGGCTGTTCTAGACATATGACAGGTGTTGAACACTATCTTGAAGATCTGAAGTCATATGCTACCAGTTTTGTGACCTTTGGAGATGGAGCCAAAGGAGAGATTAAGGGAGTTGGTAAACTTGCAAACTATGGCTTACCAAAGCTAGATAATGTGTTGCTTGTAAAAGGACTTAAAGCAAATCTAATCAGCATAAGCCAACTTTGTGATCAAGGCATGAAAGTAAACTTCACAAAAACTGAATGCCTAGTTACAAATGAGCAAGGAGAGCTGTTGATGAAAGGAGTAAGGTCAAGAGATAACTGTTATCTTTGGATCCCTAAAGAAGAAGACAATTTATCCACATGTTTTATTAGCAAAGAAGATGAGGTAAAGTTGTGGCACCAAAAACTTGGCCACCTGCACCTTAAGGGCATGAAAAAGGCAATAGCTAAAGAGGCAATCAGAGGTCTTCCTAAGCTCAAAATAGAGGAAGGAAGTATATGTGGAGAATGCCAAATAGGGAAGCAGACAAAGATGTCGCATCCAAAGTTGCAACATCTTACCACAACAAGGGTGTTAGAATTGCTGCACATAGACCTTATGGGGCCAATGCAAGTGGAGAGCCTTGGAGGAAAAAGGTACGCATTTGTCATGGTAGATGACTTTTCAAGGTTCACATGGATTGAATTTCTAAAAGACAAATCTGAAAGTTTTGATGCATTCAAAGAACTTTGCCTTCAACTCCAAAGAGAAAAGAACTCTGCTATTGTGAGGATACGAAGTGATCATGGTAAAGAGTTTGAGAATGCAAGCTTCCTTGAATTCTTTACCTCTGAAGGAATCAAGCATGAATTCTCAGCTCCAATCACACCTCAACAAAATGGTGTTGTTGAAAGGAAGAACAGGACAATACAAGAGTCAGCCAGAGTAATGTTACATGCAAAACATCTTCCATATCAATTCTGGGCTGAGGCTATGCATCTTGCCTGTTACATTCACAATCGTGTCACTCTCAGAACTGGAACCTCCACTACACTATATGAACTGTGGAAAGGCAGAAAACCAACTGTGAAACACTTTCATGTGTTTGGAAGTAAATGTTACATTTTATCTGATAGAGAACACAGAAGAAAAATGGATCCTAAAAGTGAAGAAGGGTTATTTCTTGGATACTCAACAAACAGCAGGGCCTATAGAGTTTACAACAAGAGAACCAAGGTAATAGTAGAATCTATCAATGTTGTGATAGATGACTTAACATCTGCAAGAACATCAGACATTGAAGAAGATGTTGCAACAACTTTGCCAACATCTGAAGAAGCTGTAGCAGAGAAAGAATCAGATTCAGATGATGAATCAACTATTCCTACGCCTGGTCCTGTTAGCAAAGTTCCTTCAATAAGAATACAGAAGAACCATCCCAAGGATCTCATCATTGGAAATCCTAACCAGGGAATTGCTACAAGAAGGTCAAATGAAGTAGTTACTAAATCATGTTTTGTTTCCAAGATTGAGCCTAAGAATGTAAAAGAGGCTCTTACTGATGAGTTTTGGATAGAAGCCATGCAAGATGAACTAACTCAATTTAGAAGAAGTGATGTGTGGGATCTCGTTCCTAGACCCAATAGTGTTAATGTCATAGGCACAAAATAGGTGTTCAAGAACAAATCAGATGAAAATGGTGTTGTAACAAGAAACAAGGCAAGATTAGTGGCTCAAGGGTATACTCAGGTTGAAGGACTTGACTTTGATGAAACGTTTGCTCCAGTAGCAAGACTAGAATCCATTAGGCTACTTCTTGGTATAGCTTGCATCTTTAAATTTAAGCTGTACCAAATGGATGTCAAGAGTACCTTTCTTAATGGGTACTTACATGAAGAAGTTTATGTGGAGCAGCCAAAAGGTTTTGTAGATCCTGCCAATCCTGATCATGTGTACAAGCTAAAGAAGGCTCTTTATGGACTGAAATAGGTATGAGAGGCTGACAAATTTTCTTGTTAGTCAAGGATACAGAAAAGGAGGCCATGACAAAACCTTGTTTGTTAAAGAACAGGAAGAGAAGCTGATGATTGCCCAAATTTATGTTTATGACATAGTATTTGGAGGAATGTCTGAAAAGATGGTGCAACATTTTGTTCAACAAATGCAGTCAGAGTTTGAAATGAGTTTGGTAGGTGAGCTAACATACTTCCTTGGTCTGCAAGTCAAACAGATGGAAGACACCATATTTGTTTCTCAAAGCAAGTATGCAAAGAATATGGTCAAGAAGTTTGGAATGGACACTGCAGCACACAAGAGAACTCCAGCTGCTACTCATTTAAAGCTAACCAAAGATGAGAATGGCATTGATGTTGATCAAAGCCTTTACAGGAGCATGATTGGTAGTCTCTTGTATCTTACAGCAAGTAGACCTGACATCACCTTTGCTGTTGGTGTGTGTGCAAGATATCAGGCCAAGCCAAAGATGAGCCACCTTGTACAAGTCAAAAGAATTCTGAAGTATATTAAAGGCACCAGTTATTATGGGATTCTGTACTCCCAGACAAAGAACTCTACCCTAGTAGGGTATTGTGATGCAGATTGGGCTGGAAGTGCTGATGATAGAAAGAGCACCTCAGGAGGTTGCTTCTTTTTGGGTGACAATTTAATCTCATGGTTCAGCAAGAAGCAGAATTGTGTGTCTTTATCCACTGCAGAGGCTGAATACATAGCTGCAGGTATCAGTTGTTCATAGCTAATGTGGATGAAACAGATGCTGAAAGAATATAATGTTGACCAAGATGTCATGACATTATATTGTGACAACTTGAGTGCAATCAATATATCAAAGAATCTTGTTCAACACTCAAGAACCAAACATATAGACATCAGGCATCATTTCATCAGAGACCTTGTAGAAGAAAATTGCGTGGAACTGAAGCATATAGGTACAAGTGAACAGCTAGCTGAAATTTTTACAAAGGCGCTTGATGCTAATCAGTTTGAGTTTTTAAGGGGCAAATTGGGAATTTGCCTGCATGAAGAAGCATAGCAGTTACTGTAACACCCAAACCCATTATTTATATATTTCTACCTTTAGTAAAATCTTTTTCAAAATACGCAACGGAAAATCACATTTAATTTATTGAATATCGGTTCGAGTATTACACTCCTCTATCAAAATAATACTAATGTAATTAATTAGTAAAAATAGTGTTTATACAAATGTTAAATCAACTAATGTATTTATTAGCTATACAAAACAACCTAGATAAGGAGACTCTATATACATATAAAACCCCTTTTCCCGTGTCACAATCAGAGCGGAGCTTCACCAACGACTCGACATCGAATACCACAAAACCTGTAAATCTGGACCCCCAACGATCCAGCACATAACACATAAAAGAGAGTTAGATAACATACTCAAAATATAAGTGTAAGTAAATGGTACTTAAACACTTCTTCATAAAGACATGCATAATCATACATTATACATATACACCACCATCATTCATGCATATTCATATATCATGCATATACTTCATTTATCACATAATCAATCATCCACAATTATACACCAAACATATAGTTTCACGTCGTCTCGGACAATACCAAAACATCAACAAATACACATAACTCAATTACAAATAGGAATACACATAAAGTTCCTAATGTAATCTAACACCACAAATACACGGTTCAGATTATGGTCTTGACGGACCCTGCATTGTTCATTTTATAGTCATGACGGACTCTGCTCCTCACATACGGATTAACAATCAACATTTACCAAGTACGTGTCAAACATTATTTATCATAAAATGCACACATAATCCCTAATGCAATCTAATGCTTCACATTCATGCTATGTCCTCTAGACACCTCTAATGCATGTGGTACCATCTTCTTTATTAGAGTATCTCACCTCTAATATCCTTCTTTATCGGATAAATATAATCCGATATCCTTCTTTATTGGAATATCCAATATCACATATATTCATGAATGCATGTATATGTTTTTCATGAATTCACTCACAATCATTTTAATTAGCATTAAGCTCTTCATTTACTAATGTGGAACACTATCCAACATTACTTCTTTATTAAGATAACACTATACCTTAATATCCTTCTTTATCGAATAACATAATTCGATATACTTCTTTATTAAGTTAATTAACACCTTAATATACTTCTTTGACATTTTAACAAACATCATCAACACAATCAACAACAATTATATTCCACACACATAATCAACAACTATCATCACAATACAATTAATCATGGTTATAAACACCTAATTGCATGTTAGGATACCTTAAATCCATGTTACAAGTGCCTAATTGCACTTAAAACAACTATCAAAAAGTTGCTGTCACAGTGTTGTTCGCTAAGCGAAGGCATAGCGAAGGCTTAGCGAAGCTGTTCGCTAAGCGAAGGCTTAGCGAAGGCTTAGCGAAGCTCACCAGAGGATCACCTGCTCGTGGCGAAGCTGTAGCGAAGCTGTTCGCCACACGTTCGCTAAGCGAAGGCCTAGCGAACGCCTCCTGTCAGGACAGTTCAAAACCTGCGTTTTCCACACCAATTCACCCAAAAATCCCATTTTTCATGTTATAAACCCCAAATAAGTTCATATTCAAGCATAACAAGCACATCTAAACACAAAAGGACAGTTCATTCCTCAGATCTACATCATAAACATCGAAAAAGTAGAGATTAAACACTTTTTCATCAAAACACTCAAGAACACTAAGTTCTTGAGTTTAATCTTTCATACAACTCGTTTTTACCATTATTTCCGTTCATTAATCATGTTACAAGCATGTTAAACATATCAAGAACCTTAGGAACGATTTTCATCAAGAAAATCCATTCCAATCTAAAACGAAAATGGGGTGGAGGAAGTTCGGGTGAGGAGAAATCGACATTCTCCCCTTCCTCGAGTCACCCACGAATATGAAATCTACTCTCTTACCTGGATTCGAAGAAAACACGACGAAGCTCTCGAATCCCTAGCTCTCCCCTTGCCCTAGCTCCTCAAGCTCTCTCTTCCTCTCTCAAGAACACAAGAACATGAGAAAATGAATTTCTCTTCTCCCTCTCATGGCCATATGGCGCCACACACACACACAAGGCCCATTGGGCCTCAAGCCCAATAGCTTGGCCCAACTCGCGTTAACTCTCACTAACTCGCGCGTTAACTAAAACTCTCGATAAATAACATAAAGTTATTATCTTACTTAAAAACCACATCACCAAATAATTAAACACTTACATAGTGAATAATAAATTTGGGTCGTTACAACTCTCCCCCACTTAAAAGATTTTCGCCCTCGAAAATTACGCGACTAAAACAACTCCGGATAACTCCTGTATCCGACCCTCCAACGAAACGCTCAAAACACTACACATTACCAAGTATGACAAAATTAGTTTATCCCATCCAACACAATTTTTGTCCATTTATCAACAAGAGATCAAGGACGGCCAGTTCCTCAATTTGTCGATAGATAGTCAACAATCATGATATCGGCATAAACCATTCTTATCAAACCGCTAAAACGTCAACTTCGCACGAAACATCCACAGACTCACATTCTACAGTACTCACAACTCTACCCCAAAACAGGTACAAACAATCGAACTCTCCGAAAGATACTTCCGTGGAATACTTCCACAACTCCATAATTCACATAAACCTTTTATTCCCTCATGAATCACTTAACCGTGTTACATCACTTATTCATATCGTATCTTATTCCAAACATATCACTCGATAATTCAATTCCAACAATCACTTGATGACCACATTCTCAAACTCCCTCGACACATGCTAAAAACTACCGTCTCTAACCGTCAAATTCCTTTTCTCACATATCTCCAATCATTGAGTCGAATCCAATACGACTACTCTGTTCCCAAGTAATCTCTTAACCAATATTTGCATTCCTTAACGCAAACATTTTCCAATACCACTTCTCCTTAATCCCTTAGCAATTCGCTACTTCAAAATTAGGCTACCGCCTAAAATTGGTTCTCCAAACAATCATAACCTCTATCTCGTTGATTCCAAACGACATCTTCAATTCGCCCCTAATCCATCTATCCATGTTCCTCATCATCTTGCATTGCAACAAGTATACTCTTCTTCGTTTATTCACCCATCGGTTTCTTATTCACCTCCGACCTCTACCAATCATCATCTTTCTATGGATAGCTATCTTTAAACTCTCCCTTAGTACATTCGATACCAAAATCAAACTCTTGAATTTAATCTACAAAGCTCCAAATATTCGTCATACAATCTAATCCCATCCATTAAATTCTAATCAACCTTTGTCTTAGTATTCTTACTCATGACTCCTTGTCTAATCTCAATATAACATTTATAGAAAATTTCCAAAAATTCTCGTCCAAAATACATTTTAAGTTATGCACCAAGTTACTACCGTTCCATCATCCATGATGAAACAATTTAAAATCCTTTACTTCATTGTCACCGATTGTGACCATACCACATCAACATCCACGATGCATCTAACAAAAGTAGTCTCTACCGACTCTTCCATTCCATGAATCCAAATTCCTTAGCAAATACTTACTCACTCTTATCTTGTGGGCACTGCAAAATGCTCTCCGACACTTACCTTAGACATCGCCTTCAACTCCTTACTATATGTGCTCAAACACAACATCTACTCACATGTGCGGTAATCCTTTTCGCAACTCTCACCTAGCACAAGTCACTTCCAACATGACCGCATTACTCATTCTCTGCACGTTCTTCAACAGCTAACTTTCTTATTTCCAATCATTCTAAGACGTTACTACTCACTTAGCTTCATCTCAACCTCCAAGACTCTACGTTCTCATTCAACATGTGACACCAATTGTCCGGTTATTATCCAAATCCAATTACCCTTTCTTCGACAAGCCTCTCACAAAATCTTTCGAATCGTTATCCTACTTCCATCTTCGAATAAACTCGACTACTCATACAATCCTTACTTCCAACGATTCAACAAACATACCAATCCTATTATGATATTTCTCAATTCCATTCTCGTCTACCTTAAAGCCTACTTCCCTTCATCGATTAATGAACACCAACGGTTCACTAATATTCACATCTCTTATGAAATTACTTCACACACTAGACTTAGAACTCCAAATTATTCAACCAATTCAACCTACTACCATATGCACGACTCACGTAAAGCTTCTTACTCAAACATCTGCTACAACATCCTATCCACTTTGATGACAACTTACTTCAAAATCATCACCTCCTCAAGAATCTTAATCACTCCCTCTTCTTCATATTCGACTCATTTCGATCAAACAGGTACTTCAACCTTGGTCCACAAAAATGATGCCTTCAAACTTTTAGTGTAAGACACACGATCTCCAATCATTCCGAATACTCTTCATCTCACTTAACCAATCTCACTAACGCCTCACAGCGAAACACTTGGTCCGACAACTCCTCTTCTAATAGTTTCTCACAACTTGTTGTTCCCATCCATTCCACTTCGAACAACGTCACCTCTTCCTGAATATTCCGCTTCAAGAACATCTCTACTCATCTCATCTTCTCACGTTCGAAACATCTCGGAGGGATATAACCTTCTCCCCCACTTATCTCAAACCCACCTACACTCTTCCACTAGAACTTCCGGTGCTCACACCTAATGGTTCCATCGTCTCTAAACATATTCTTCCCAAAAGAAGAAACTAGTATCGACATCGTTTACACGCATATCGCATACAAGGGACAAAACCTAACCCACGATACCTAAACACTAACACAAATTCATGCAAGCATTCAAGTAACCTATACTTCCCTCACTTTTCAAAGTTAGGAAACCAAAACAACACAAGAAAAATGAACATTGCATAGCAATAATTCATACTCACATTCAATCAACTCAGAACAAGACGTCAATAAAATAAATTTCTTGTCTGGCTCCCTCGCTTAGCAAAAGCTAGCGAGCTCCCGGCGAGACAAGTCACAAACATTCACAGGATTTAGCAAGACTTAGCGAGATTTAGCGAGGTTCATTCTTCGCCTAGCGAGCACATCCAAAAATCTGGGTGCTCTGCTACAGTTTTGAACTTACGCTCACTAAACTCTCGTTTTCTCGACTCACTAATCCACAAAATCCAAAACATCAAGCATATAACATCATTATAGACTTGAAAGCACAATTAGAATCATGCATCAACAATCACAACATAGAATTATGAGGTCTTCATGTTTTTACTCATAAAACGCATAGCAATTCAAATGCCTAGTAATTATCTAGCACATGTTATAAACAAACATATAACAAACACATACCAGGACACATTAATATCCTACTCGTCTCACCATTTTGAAAATTTAATTTTCACTCACCCAAAAGAAAATAACTCTATATTTTCACCAAAATCTTCAAGAAATAATATTAGTTTTTAAAATTATTTCAAATCATTACCACATGCAGTTTTATATCATGCCGGATCGTCACATGCAGTTTTACATCATGCCGAATCATCAACAATTAGCAAATAAGCATCAATCTACCAAGTTTAAACTATACCAAGGTTAAACTCTAAGCATATTCAACTATTATAGCATAGAAGTATAACACTCACACCATTACTCAACAAAAGAATGGATCAATTTATCAATTCACACCACTCATAGTTCCTAAATGAACAACATAAGTGATTTCACAGAACAAACACAACCAAATCGTTAGACAAACACGACTGACACACAACACTCACTTGGTCTGATTGCACAGACCTGCTCTGATCGACACATAACCCACACAGTCCGAAGACAATGGGGCTCTGATACCAATTGTAACACCCAAACCCATTATTTATATATTTCTACCTTTAGTAAAATCTTTTTCAAAATACGCAACGGAAAATCACATTTAATTTATTGAATATCGGTTCGAGTATTACACTCCTCTATCAAAATAATACTAATGTAATTAATTAGTAAAAATAGTGTTTATACAAATGTTAAATCAACTAATGTATTTATTAGCTATACAAAAAAACCTAGATAAGGAGACTCTATATACATATAAAACCCCTTTTCCCGTGTCACAATCAGAGCGGAGCTTCACCGACGACTCGACATCGAATACCACAAAACCTGTAAATCTGGACCCCCAACGATCCAGCACATAACACATAAAAGAGAGTTAGATAACATACTCAAAATATAAGTGTAAGTAAATGGTACTTAAACACTTCTTCATAAAGACATGCATAATCATACATTATACATATACACCACCATCATTCATGCATATTCATATATCATGCATATACTTCATTTATCACATAATCAATCATCCACAATTATACACCAAACATATAGTTTCACGTCGTCTCGGACAATACCAAAACATCAACAAATACACATAACTCAATTACAAATAGGAATACACATAAAGTTCCTAATGTAATCTAACACCACAAATACACGGTTCAGATTATGGTCTTGACGGACCCTGCATTGTTCATTTTATAGTCATGACGGACTCTGCTCCTCACATACGGATTAACAATCAACATTTACCAAGTACGTGTCAAACATTATTTATCATAAAATGCACACATAATCCCTAATGCAATCTAATGCTTCACATTCATGCTATGTCCTCTAGACACCTCTAATGCATGTGGTACCATCTTCTTTATTAGAGTATCTCACCTCTAATATCCTTCTTTATCGGATAAATATAATCCGATATCCTTCTTTATTGGAATATCCAATATCACATATATTCATGAATGCATGTATATGTTTTTCATGAATTCACTCACAATCATTTTAATTAGCATTAAGCTCTTCATTTACTAATGTGGAACACTATCCAACATTACTTCTTTATTAAGATAACACTATACCTTAATATCCTTCTTTATCGAATAACATAATTCGATATACTTCTTTATTAAGTTAATTAACACCTTAATATACTTCTTTGACATTTTAACAAACATCATCAACACAATCAACAACAATTATATTCCACACACATAATCAACAACTATCATCACAATACAATTAATCATGGTTATAAACACCTAATTGCATGTTAGGATACCTTAAATCCATGTTACAAGTGCCTAATTGCACTTAAAACAACTATCAAAAAGTTGCTGTCACAGTGCTGTTCGCTAAGCGAAGGCATAGCGAAGGCTTAGCGAAGCTGTTCGCTAAGCGAAGGCTTAGCGAAGGCTTAGCGAAGCTCACCAGAGGATCACCTGCTCGTGGCGAAGCTGTAGCGAAGCTGTGGCGAAGCTGTTCGCCACACGTTCGCTAAGCGAAGGCCTAGCGAACGCCTCCTGTCAGGACAGTTCAAAACCTGCGTTTTCCACACCAATTCACCCAAAAATCCCATTTTTCATGTTATAAACCCCAAATAAGTTCATATTCAAGCATAACAAGCACATCTAAACACAAAAGGACAGTTCATTCCTCAGATATACATCATAAACATCGAAAAAGTAGAGATTAAACACTTTTTCATCAAAACACTCAAGAACACTAAGTTCTTGAGTTTAATCTTTCATACAACTCGTTTTTACCATTATTTCCGTTCATTAATCATGTTACAAGCATGTTAAACATATCAAGAACCTTAGGAACGATTTTCATCAAGAAAATCCATTCCAATCTAAAACGAAAATGGGGTGGAGGAAGTTCGGGTGAGGAGAAATCGACATTCTCCCCTTCCTCGAGTCACCCACGAATATGAAATCTACTCTCTTACCTGGATTCGAAGAAAACACGACAAAGCTCTCGAATCCCTAGCTCTCCCCTTGCCCTAGCTCCTCAAGCTCTCTCTTCCTCTCTCAAGAACACAAGAACATGAGAAAATGAATTTCTCTTCTCCCTCTCATGGCCATATGGCGCCACACACACACACAAGGCCCATTGGGCCTCAAGCCCAATAGCTTGGCCCAACTCGCGTTAACTCTCACTAACTCGCGCGTTAACTAAAACTCTCGATAAATAACATAAAGTTATTATCTTACTTAAAAACCACATCACCAAATAATTAAACACTTACAAAGTGAATAATAAATTTGGGTCGTTACAGTTACTGCAGTTATGGCGTGCAAAAGGAAACCGTTTTCTCTCCCATTCATTAATGCACGCTAATTTAGGGAAATCATTACAAACTTCCCTTAAATGTGTCATCACACGCATTCAATTACTTTTCTCCCAAAATCTAGCTTTTGTTCGTGAACCCTATTCTCACACTTCTCTCATCAAACTCCATCTATTCATCTTCTCAACCCTCAGAAAACTTCAACTAAACATGTCTGAATCATCACAAACAACAAAGTCTGCACGTTCTACTCGATCAAAGGCAAAGATCGAATCTGCTCTAATCATCAAGGATGATGTACCTGTTACAACTGTTCATGCTTCCAAACCCAATGTTCAATCAAGTGTTGCTGAGAAGAAAGGGAAGGGAAAATCAGTTGAAAAGAAGAAAACTCCAAAAGTAAGTGATGCTATCTCTCCATCTGGTAATAAATCTGAGAAAGGAACTTCTAAAAGGAATAGAAGGGATTATAAATCTAAGTTCTCTCTTTCTATGTCTGATTTGGTATTTCAATCCAATGTCGATACATCTGAGAAAACATCTGAAACCAACGTAGGAGAACCTCAGAACCCTAAACCTGTGTCTGAAGTTGTTGAAACAATTATGTCAACTGCTGGTAACCCTAGTCAAGAAAATTTGGGATCTGATGCTGAAAAGAGAGATCTTAATACTAAACCGGTCGAAACTGAAATGGAAGACACCCCTACAGAGGTTGAACCTGACATTACTGATAAATCACCAACAACTGCTGAGATGGTGATTGAGAAACCAACCTGTAACGACCCAATTTTCATATTATTATTTTTATGTGTTAAAATATTTTATTTAACGTGGCATTTTAATTAAGTTAATAACTTGAGTTATTTATCGAGTACTTTAGTTATTAAGCGAGAGAGAGAGTTAACGTGTTATTGGGCCAAGCCAATTGGGCTTGAGGCCCAATGGGCCTTGTGTGTGTGAGGGGGCGCCATATGGCCATGAAGGAAGGGAGAAACATTTCATTTCTCATGGTTCTTGTGTTCTTGAGAGGAGAAGAGGAGAGCTTGCACTACTACAAAAAAGCCCCTTTAATAGCGTTTGTTTTGACTTTTGATAGCGTTTTAAAGCGCTATAACTGATACCGCTATTATAAGTCTGGGTGCTTACAATAACATTTTAAAACGCTATTAAATGTGCATTTTTAACAGCGCTTTTAGTAAAACGCGCTATAGTATGCTGTTAACACTGCCCAGGATATCTTTTGAAACGGTGCTTTAATAGCGTTTTGCTTATAAACGTTGTCATAGGTACACATTTAATAGCGCCCGTGTCCCCAAAGCGCTATTATATGTCCGTTTTTTTTAAATAATCTACGTCAACTTTTAATAGCGCCCGTGCAAAAAGCGCTATCGTATGTCATTACTTTTTTTTTTTTTTTTTGCTTTTGACATGTTCCGGAATTTAAAAAATAATACCCTTGATTTTCATTAATCATATTCAAATACATAGTCACAATCCATTTGTTACAACACAATCCAATCACTAGTATTGACACTAGAATCACATAAGACTAAGTGGCCAAAACATGTACAAACGAAGACTCCATATTGACTAGACTATAACACTAGAATCATAAAAGACTAAATGGCCAAAACATGTAGACCAAGACTCGGTGCCAGGACATCAGGCAACCCTTCACAAAATAAACTCCCTTCTATACTTTGAGTCTTTGACATTGATCAGTGCATTTTAATGCACATTCTTCTACTATTGTACTAGTGTATTCCTATGGTTTAATTTACTATTTTCACTATTTTAAGGTGTTTTTATATTTAAGTTTATTTCTAACTCTATTTTATTTTCACACTTAATTTATGAATAAATAGCACTTTGACACCCTTCCGGTCCGAAGGTCATAACTGGAGTTACAAATATCGGATTGAGGCGCGGGAAGATGCGTTGGAAAGCTGAGATCAAGAGCTACGACTTTCATGTTGAGGCCAAAACCCAGTTCGGAGCGCAAGTGTGTCAAATAATTGCGTTTATGTTCCAGACGAATTTAATTCAGCACAACTTTATATTTTTCGGCCCAATTGTTTTGAGGCCCGTTCCATGTATTATTTAAACCGAAAAAAGGCAGCTAGGGTGATCATTCACTGTTCACGAAATATTCAAACCCTAGAGCAGCCGTCATCTTCCATGGAGAACTAAACTTCTATTGATCCATTGGTGTAAGGAACTTTGTTCTCGAATCTTGAGGTTCGGTTTTAATAGCAAATCGTTATGTTTATATATGCTTATCATATATCAATTTTCTTGTCTCTCTTTTGTGTATGAGTTGATGCAATTGATGCTTAATTATTTTGTTTCACGTTCATAACATTGAGACTATTCAAATTAATTCACGCTTGTTCAAATGAATCTGAATAGGAAATTGTTATATTATTTTCGCTTGCAAAATAGGGCTGCCGAATTATTGTTATGATTTTTAACTGTGTTATTGGTGACGCTTGATCATCGCCATAGTTAGTCGAACACGCTGGTGCTTAATCAACGAATTCGTTATAAAACTGATTTTCGCTTGTTAAATTAGTTCTATAATCAGCCGAAGCATAAACTGTATGAATATTCATATAAGAACCTATGATAGATGATAAACAAAGTTGCATAAAACCAATGGATTGATTGCTTTTATATTAATTAAATTCGTAATCTCTGTTATTGCTTCCACAAACAAAAAAACCCCAAATTGCAACCTTTAAATTCATTCTAATATTGTTAAACCGATCGTGAGTCCTTGCGAAACGACCAAGGTCACTACCTTGTACTACTTATTTTAAAATTATTTTGATCACGAAACGACAGTGATCAAATTGGCGCCGTTGCCGGGGACTCTCAATTGATTTTAGCTAATATTAGACTCAGTTTCTGTGTGGTTGCGTTCTAGCCTTTGCTTTCTCGTGTTTTCTGGATTTTATGTGCCCTAATAATCAGTTTTCGTAAAAAAACAGTTTTCTGGAAAATCTTTTCTAAATCGAGTTTTTCCTGTACTTGTTCATCAGAAAAAAATCAGAGTTTAAAATCCCCTATTTTGGAACAAAATAGGTGACGGCAACCTAAAAAGTCCAAATTCCGTGTTTTACTATTTTATTTTAATTTATTTCTGTTTTTATAGTTTCAGAAAATTCCAAACTAATTTCCAAAATTCTTATTTTACTTAATTAGACTAAATTTCGTGTTTTTATATTTTTTTGAATCTATTTTAACCATATCTCTTCTTTCTATTTGTTTCATTAACGAGTCTGATTCTGATTCTTACATAGTTTCTCTTTGCATACTTTATTTGATTCTAAACTTGCTTTTGATAACATGGCTGAACAAAGAACACTAAGGCAGCTTGCTGCTCCTTATGTCAATTACAATGGTCTATGTATTCAATATACTGACGTTGATATTCCTTTTGAATTGAAATCTGGTTTGATACATTTGTTGCCCAAGTTTCATGGTCTTGCAGGTGAGGATCCGCATAAGCATTTGAAGGAATTTCAGGTAGTTTGCTCCACACCATTGAGGCCCGAAGGTATCACGGAAGACCACATCAAGTTGAGAGCCTTTCCATTCTCATTACAAGGTGCTGCTAAAGACTGGCTCTACTACCTTGAGCCAAATTCTGTTTCAACTTGGAATGATCTGAAGAAGGTCTTTCTAGAGAGATACTTTCCCGCTTCTAGAGCAGCATCAATCAGAAAAGAAATATGCGGCATTAGGCAAGGAAACGAATCATTGGCAGAGTACTGGGAAAGATTCAAACATCTAGTTTCCAGTTGTCCCCAACACCAGATCACCGAGCAATTACTCATCCAATATTTCTATGAAGGGTTGCTACCAATGGATCGAAACATTTTGGATGCTGCAAGTCGTGGAGCACTTGTTGATAAAACTCTAGCTGCTGCAAAGGCCTTGATCGAAAACATGTCACTCAACTCGCAACAGTTTACAACCAGAAATAATTCTGCAAGTGTAAATGAGATTCAGTCTTCCTCTTCCTCCATCAAGGCGCTCGAAACCAAGTTTGATGCTAGAATTGATGAACTTACTTCCTTGGTGAAAAAATTGGCAGTTAGCAAAGCTCAACCAGCAAAAGTGTGTGGTATTTGTACTTCTTCTGAGCACCCGACTGATACATGCCCCATTCTACAAAATGAAACAATAACTGAGCTTCCTCAAGCATATACAGCAGCAGCCCTTTACAATCAAAACAGATACAACAATCCTGACCTCTCCACCAACAAATATCACCCTAGTTGGAGGAATCATCAAAACCTCCAATATGGGAATCAATCACAAGCTGCAGCCCCTGCTGCCCCACCAGCCACTTCTTCACTGGAAGACCTTGTCAAGCAACTGGCACAACGAACAGATGCTAGCATTCAGAACCTGACAACGCAGATGGGACAAATGGCCAATGCAATAGGCCAACTACAAGCTCAAGGCTCGGGAAACCTTCCTGCACAAACAGTGCCGAATGTGAATGTGAGTGCAATTACTTTGAGATCCGGAAGAGTGTCAGAACCAGCTCCAGAGAAAAAGAAGAAGAAAACCGTTGCATCATCATCTGCTCCTGAACCTCCTTCTGTTACAATTGAGACCGAACCCGAAAAAGAAAGAGTATATGTGCCACCAATTCCTTTTCCTCAAAGGGTGCAGAAAAATATCAAGAAGACAGTTGAGGAAGACAAGGAGATTTTAGATGTATTCAGAAAATGTGCGGTTAACATTCCTCTCCTTGATGCAATTAAACAGATTCCTAAATATGCAAAATTCCTGAAAGACTTGTGCACACACAAGAGGAAGTTGAAGGAAAATGAGAGAGTCAGTTTGGGACGAAATGTTTCTGCTTTCATTCAGCCCAAAACTGGTTCCTCAGCTAATGTCTCAGTTATCAGTCAGACCATGCCAAAAAAGTGTGATGATCCAGGAGTTTTTGCTATTCCCTGTTCCATTGGGGATCGCAAGTTTGAAAATTGTATGCTTGATCTGGGAGCAGGTATTAATGTTATGCCTACTTCTATTTATAATAACCTTGATCTTGGTCCTTTGCAGCCTACAGGTTTAATCGTGCAATTAGCAAATAGGAGCAATGCCCGCCCTGCTGGGAAGGTAGAAGATGTCCTAGTTCAAGTTAATGACTTGATTCTTCCTGCAGATTTCTACATTCTAGACATGGAGGGCGAAACTAATTCCAGTAGGGCACCCATCATTCTAGGCCGACCATTCATGAGAACGGCAAGAACAAAAGTTGATGTTTATGATGGAACCATGTCCATGGAGTTTGGCGACATTGTCGCTAAGTTTAACATTTTTGATGCCATGAAACATCCCGTGGAAGAACATTCTGTTTTTTATATGGATTTAGTTACTAACACTAACCTTTGCTCTGTTTGTGCTAAGATTGAATCTGATTTGCAGGATAATAACATTCAAACAGGTGAAGTTGTTGTCAATGAGGCGGTCTGTACGGTTAAAGTTCTTGACATTCCGGCTGCCCCAACCACACACTCCCATGATAAAGAAAAGACTACGCACTTCCATGATAAGATGATTTCCAAAAAGAAATTTTTTGTTGGCCAAAAAGTCTTGCTGTTTAAGTCTCGCCTGAAAGATATGGTTGGTAAGTTTCGATCCAAGTGGATTGGCCCCTTTGTCGTGACTAATGTTTTTCCTTCTGGTGCTATAGAAATTAAAAGTACAGGTACTGGCAAGGTTTTCAAAGCAAAAGGACAGCGGTTGAAGCTGCTCCATAAAAGTGTGGAAGGGCTTCCACCAAAACCACCAGACATAGAAGCACCAGCACCAGCCGCTACACCTTAGCCCCTCGGGTGTGTTCCTTCCTTTACTCTCACTTTATGTTTAGATTACATTGCGGACACTGTCTGGTTTAAGTGTGGGGGAGGGACATTTTACATTTACATTTTTGTGTTTTAAAAAAAAATAAAATAATAATAATAATAAAATAAATCATCATGAGTAGTCACATGTTCTAAGGCTAGGGCAGATAGCTGTAGGGTCAGTGAAATTTTTGGAGTTTTTTTGTTTTGATACTTGACATGATAGTCTATGCAACTTAATGCACAACTGCTTGAACACTGTCAAACTTAGTAATGTCTAGATAAATCTCTGAAATATTTATTCTTTAGACTAAGTTCTCTAATTTGAATATAATGGAGGTATGATTAGAACTAAGTGTGGGGGAAAGGCTGGAGTAACAGATAGACCGATCATTGCTATTAATTGAGAAAAAGGGAAACTGTTTAAGAGCTAAAACTAATGAATATAATAAGTTCCTGTGCCCGAAACTGGAGGAACAAGTTCCTGTGCCCGAAACTGGAGGAACAAGTGCTGTGTAGGATGCTCTACTCTGAGTAACAGGTTGGACTTATTACAAGTAAGATCCCGTCAGGTGAAAAGGTGGAGTAGTACCTAAAGCTTAAAAACAATAAATAATAATAAACTATAATAAAGCTTGAAGGTAGTTGCCCCTGAGTTGATGTTGAAAAGCTTTTGATCTCTTGAAAAGAAATAGCCCCCCCTAGTCTGAAATTCTGGTTAAATCCAAAATTATAGGAAAAGAATGACAACTTAGCATCTAGAATGGTAGTTTCAGAGAGGGATCTTGACATTACTTTGGTTGACAGTGGGAGACAGTACACACACACACGCAAGATTATTATTGAAAGTTGATAGATAAGAATTGTGCCAATCTTTGAATTTTGACCCAAGGTTTGAAGCTTGAAACCTGGAATATGTTGACTGCTTGTGATTTGTTTTTAAATTTTTCATTTGAGTTTTGCTCGGAGTGCAAAAGTTCAAGTGTGGGGGAATTTGATCAGTGCATTTTAATGCACATTCTTCTACTATTGTACTAGTGTATTCCTATGGTTTAATTTACTATTTTCACTATTTTAAGGTGTTTTTATATTTAAGTTTATTTCTAACTCTATTTTATTTTCACACTTAATTTATGAATAAATAGCACTTTGACACCCTTCCGGTCCGAAGGTCATAACTGGAGTTACAAATATCGGATTGAGGCGCGGGAAGATGCGTTGGAAAGCTGAGATCAAGAGCTACGACTTTCATGTTGAGGCCAAAACCCAGTTCGGAGCGCAAGTGTGTCAAATAATTGCGTTTATGTTCCAGACGAATTTAATTCAGCACAACTTTATATTTTTCGGCCCAATTGTTTTGAGGCCCGTTCCATGTATTATTTAAACCGAAAAAAGGCAGCTAGGGTGATCATTCACTGTTCACGAAATATTCAAACCCTAGAGCAGCCGTCATCTTCCATGGAGAACTAAACTTCTATTGATCCATTGGTGTAAGGAACTTTGTTCTCGAATCTTGAGGTTCGGTTTTAATAGCAAATCGTTATGTTTATATATGCTTATCATATATCAATTTTCTTGTCTCTCTTTTGTGTATGAGTTGATGCAATTGATGCTTAATTATTTTGTTTCACGTTCATAACATTGAGACTATTCAAATTAATTCACGCTTGTTCAAATGAATCTGAATAGGAAATTGTTATATTATTTTCGCTTGCAAAATAGGGCTGCCGAATTATTGTTATGATTTTTAACTGTGTTATTGGTGACGCTTGATCATCGCCATAGTTAGTCGAACACGCTGGTGCTTAATCAACGAATTCGTTATAAAACTGATTTTCGCTTGTTAAATTAGTTCTATAATCAGCCGAAGCATAAACTGTATGAATATTCATATAAGAACCTATGATAGATGATAAACAAAGTTGCATAAAACCAATGGATTGATTGCTTTTATATTAATTAAATTCGTAATCTCTGTTATTGCTTCCACAAACAAAAAAACCCCAAATTGCAACCTTTAAATTCATTCTAATATTGTTAAACCGATCGTGAGTCCTTGCGAAACGACCAAGGTCACTACCTTGTACTACTTATTTTAAAATTATTTTGATCACGAAACGACAGTGATCAGACATATCCTGCATCATCTCAGCAAAAGAAATACCAAAACCTCTCATATCAATTCCAAATTGCAACCTGCATAGAGAAGTAACACCATGCAAATGCCAAAATATACCAATGTAGATGCCAATACATGTCATATTTAACCTCAGATGCACCCAACAACTCTAGTATGGAAAATCCAACCCAAGCACACAACAATCAATATTGCTCCATAATTTGGTCTGATATTGTATCTAATTTAAATGCATAAAATAACATTACAAAGGTATTCCTTATTCCACACACATACAAATTCACAACTATAAAAAATCATATTAGAAATGTGAGACAACACTTAATTATTGGATAATTGGTAGAGTACTTGGGATGAACACAACCAGAGTATTGCATTTACCTGGGTTATTCTCCAATTCTAATATCTAAATCACCAAGGCAACTTCCAAATGATAAAGAGTTGCACGCTATTCTCTTCCTCTATGTTCACATCATGTAGTGTACTCAAATTAGATAGAAACAAAAAGGATTGACAAATTGAACTAAATCTTTTGCAAAATCATGCTTTACAATTGAAATGTGAACATAAAACATTTGGACCAATTGGACCAACCGTAAATATTATAATTATTATTCTGATTAAGTTTGTGATGAACAAGAATGAAATTTTACCTAGTTTTCAGTAGCATTTTGCATTTGTATTCAATTTTATTCTTCAAGACATCAATTTGTGAAACTTTCTCCTTAAATGCACTGATTTCAGCCTGTATTAAAGCAGCAGAAAAACAAATAGACATTGGCATAAGTTGAATTCCATATTTATAGGCTCTAGAGGAGTCACATTATGAAATATGCTAACACTTTATAAATGAACATGGGAAACATTGATTTTCATAGCATTGAATTCCTGAAGAATCAACAACTCATGGTGAATACAAGTGCTCTTAGTATCGTAGATAAATGTTTGCGTATGATGTTATTCTACTTCCATGAGCTAGTTTAGGACGAAAGTAGGGTCAGAAAATAGAAGAAGTTGTGGACTAAAGATAAAATATAATAGAAAATACAGAACCAAGAATGAAAGAGCCATACACCAAAGAGAATGAAAGGCCTAATTAAGACAACCAACAGTCACATTGTGCACCAAGAAAATCACTAAAAAATATGGATTTAAAACCAAGAAAACAAAATAATAGACTATCAGGAAATAAACAACTAATTGTTTTTTATTCCATCAATATAAAAATGTAAATAGCTAAAAGTCAAGGTGCTAACATTATCAAATATCATAAACCCTGCACATTTTAAGGCCCTCATGTAGGACACCAAAGGAAAATGCAGAGAACAACATTCCTAAGATCGTTGAATTGTGAGTTGCATTTTAAATGACATTCACAGTATATAAACCATAAATGTATTCATGTCTTACCATCAAAATAAACAAAAATGTTATGAATAAATTTAAAAAGTCTAAACCTTCTGTTCATCCAACTTTTGTTTGATTTTCTCTGTAGCCCTTCTCTCTTCCTATTTCGCTTCTTTTCTCAAAGATAACAACCTGCAAAAGGAAGCAGAATTTTATTGTAGTTGGCTGCATTTAAATTAAACGATAGGATGTGAGACAACTAGGTGAGTCAAACCTCTTTGCTTCAAGTTAGTCCTCGTCAACTCGAATTCTCTCATGAATAAGAAAACAAAGATAAAGTGAACTACTTCTCAAATATTGACGGCAAAACATGTATATGGCAAATTGAGATTCATACGATGATATTAGGATATTTGTATATTTTTAACAAGCTATGGTAGTATTATTCATGAGAATCATGACATGGCAGATTTCTCTGCACAGGTGCATAAAGAAAAGCAAGCAAAAAAATGTTAGATACCATTTTGATGCCAATTTATGTCCGTTTAAAATTATCTACATATGGGACTTTCTCTTCTCTTCTTCTTTCTTCTTTTGAGTCTACTCACTTAAGATTATAGCTCAAAAACATTAAATGGCTACACGGACTAGTAACAATAAATGTAGAAAATACACTTCCATCACCCATCCCTCGTCTCATCTCAACTCTTCAACATTCAACACCACACAAATGTAACCATATATAGAAAGCATACATAGACAAAATAAACATAACTATGAAAACAATGTATCAAGGGAACCCAAGGAACCCTATATGAAAAGATAGAGCCATTGATGCTGCCTAATTGATTTAGGATTTAGCAGTAAGACCATTGTTACCTTGTTTAATAGAAGATTGAGGCAGTTCTTCGCTGCAGCTAAATCTCCTTTTTTCCATGAGATGGGTTCAACTTAACCTGGACCATAGAAGAGACAAATACTAAATAAATCACTTCAACATCAATATAAAGACATTAAATCGCATAATTAAATCACATAAGTGTATTTAGTGAGGATATGAAATTTGCCACAAGTTTTAAAGATATATGGTAAGAATCTAACATGAATAGCATACTTACTTTCACACTGGCAGATGAAACTGCTGCATAACACTTGTAGTATTTGACAGAGATGTTCAAAATCTACTTAACACAAAAGAAACTAACTGAGTTGTTGGAAAATCACTCTGCCAATGAATTACCTTCAATTCTACATCTAGATGACCATCAATTTCACACTTTATCTTCTCAAGAAGATTCATATAACTACCTAACACAATCTAGTCTTTAGTAAAGACTCTTTACTAATTGGAGAAGAAAACATGTTTTTTTTTTCCTCAATTAGCAATAGAATGAGTCAAAGTTCATTTGTAATCAATCAATTATAAATAAAAAAATAGAATCTTGTTTTTTTCTCACACACTTGAATAACCGCAAATCGAAAAGAAAGTATAAAATAGAACTATGAATTTATATAAGAATTTGAAATGCTTAAAGAAGGATTTTTGTTGAAAAGTAAGTAACAACCCAATAAGGTCGAGTGCAAAAAATTATCCCGCATCTGGGTCATCATGTTGAAAGCAATAGTTAGAAATTCCAATAAAAAGGGTTTTTATTCAGTAATGAAACTGTGAATGCAACAATCATAAAGCGGGGGAAAAATAACGTGTGAATTAAAGCTGAGAAGTGAAACTAGTTTTCGCTACAAAAGAAGGAGAAGAAGAATAAGAGAAACCCAAATACCTAAAGACGTTCTGATGAGACGAGGTTCAATTGAAATGAATGATGGAGAATGATGAAGATTTTCTGGGTTCAACAAGTTCTGGAACGATGGACGATGGTGAATGATGGGGGAAGAGGGTTTTAGGGTTTCAACGAGTTCTGGGTTATGAATTATGGTTTCAACAAGTTCTAAGATTTTGGGGTTTAGGGTTTCAACGAGTTCGTGATTGAGGTTGCGTGACGACGAAAGACAACTGTGACAGTTTTTGGGTTCAATTGATCAGGAAAATAATGGAGAGTGAGTGAGGGTGAGTGAACAATGATGAAGGATTTTAGGTTTAAATTGATTGAGTGAGGAATTTTGGGTTCAATTGATTGGGTGAGAAGAAGAGGATTCTGGGTTTGGAAGGAATTTTGATTGAAATAATATAAGTGTTGATGAAGGAGGTTTCTGGGTGAGGTAGAAGAAACCGAGTGAAGAATGAAGAAGAAGAAAAGGGTTCAGGGTTCAAAAGAAGGTTATGTTCGCTTAATTATTATATTTTTAAGTCAACTAAAAAACTAGAAACACCTATAATAGCGTTTTCAAGTAAAGCGCTAACATAGGAATACAGTTATAATAACGATTTAAAAGAAAGCGTTATCGTAAACTCCTATAAATTATTGTTAGTAAGCTATAACAACGCTTTTAAGTAAAGCGTTATTGTAAGGGTCACCTATAATAGCGCCCGACAAGAAACAGCTATTATAGGTATCTCTTTGCTATTTTTAATAGCGTTTTAACAAAAAGCGCTATTAAATAGGCGCTATTGTAAAGCAAAATTGTAGTAGTGTTGGGAGCTAGAGCAAGGGGAGAGCTAGGGATTCGAGATCTTCGTCGTGTTTTCTTCGAATCCAGGTAAGAGAGTAGATTTCATATTCGTGGGTGACTCGAGGAAGGGGAGAATGTCGATTTCTCCTCACCCGAACTTCCTCCACCCCATTTTCGTTTTAGCTTAGAACGGATTTTCTTGATGGAAATCGTTCCTAAGGTTCTTAATATGTTTAACATGCTTTTAACATGATTAATGAACGGATTTAATGATTAAAAAACGAGTTTATGAAAGATTAAACTCAAGAACTTTGTGTTCTTGAGTGTTTTGAGTAAAAGTGATAAATTCTTACTTTTTCGTAGTAAAAATGGTAGATCGGTGAAATGAACCGTCCTTTTGTGTTTAGATATGTTTGTTATGCTTGAATACAAACTCTTTTGGGATTTATAACATGAAAAATGGGATTTTTGGGCGTTTTGTGTAGAAAACGCATGTTTTTCCGCCTCAGGCGCAATAATTTCCGCCTGAAACGGAAGAGCAGTGAGCAGCCAACCTTTCAGATGTTTCTGCGCCTCAAACGTAAACTTTTGCGCCTCAGGCGTAAACTTCCGCCTCAAACGTAAATATTTCCGCCCCAGGCGGAAATGCTGCAGATTTCACCAATTTTTCATCTGCTATCTTCCTTTGCATGTATTTTCAATCAGTGTCTTATTCTTACATGATTGTTGATGCTTGTTGATGCTTGTTGATGCTTATAACGATTGTTAATCATGTATGAAGTATAAATGAAGTATATTAAGGTGTTAATCAACTTAATAAAGAAGGATATTAGAATTATGTTATTCTAATAAAGACGGATATTAAGGTATTGATTATCTTAATAAAGACGGACGTTGGATAGTGTTCCACGTTATTGTTGACGGGCTATATGCCAAAATTGTTGATGAATATATTCATGAGTTTTGAGTGCATGCATCATGAATATTTAGGGATATTGGCTTGTCCAATAAAGAAGGATATCGAACTATATTTGTTTGATAAAGACGGATATCGGAGGTGAAATACTCTGATAAAGACGATGGTACCACATGCATTAGAGGTGTCTAGAGGACATAACATGAATGTGAAGCATTAGATTGCATTAGGGATTATGTGTGCATTTTATAATAAATGATGTTTGACACATACTTGGTAAATGTTGATTGTTAATCCGTATATGAGGAGCAGAGTCCGTCATGACTATAAAATGAACAACGCAGGGTCCGTCATGACCATAATCTGAACAATGTATTTGTTGATGTTTTGGTATTGTCCGAGACGACGTGAAACTATATGTTTGGTATATTTTGAGTATGTTATCTAACTCTCTTTTATGTGTTATGTGCTGGACCGTTGGGGGTCCAGATTTTACAGGATTTTGTGGTATTCGATGTCGAGTCGTCGGTGAAGCTCCGCTCTGATTGTGACACGGGAACAGGGGTTTTATATTGTATATAGAGTCTCCTTATCTAGGTTGTTTTGTATAATCAATAAATATATTATTTGATTTAAGATTTGTATAAACAAGTATTTTTACTAATGAACTAAATTAGTATTATTTTGATTGAAGAATGTAATACTCGAACCACAACTTTTATAATATCGAACATTACTTTCCGTTGCGTATTTTGAAAAAGATTTTACTAAAGGTAGAAATATTTAAATAATGGGTTTGGGTGTTACAATTGGTATCAGAGCCCCGTTGTCTTCGGACTGTGTGGGTTATGTGTCGATCAGAGCAGGTCTGTGCAGTCAGACCAAGTGAGTATTGTGTGTCAGTCGCGTTTGTCTAACAATTTTGTGTTGTTTGTTTTGTGAAATCATTCATGTTGTTCATTTAGGAACTATGAGTGGTGTGAATTGGATTAATAGATCCATTGTTTTGTTGAGTAATGGTGTGAGTGCTATACTTCTATGTTTATAATAGTTGTATATACGTAGAGTTTAACCTTTTTGTAGTTTAAACTTGATGGATTGATGCTTATTGCTAATTGTTGATGATCCGGCATGATGTAAAACTGCATGTGAAGATCCGGCATGATATAAAACTGCATGTGGTAATGATTTGAAATAATTTTAAAAACTAATATTATTTCTTGAAGATTTTGGTGAAAATATAGAGTTATTTTCTTTTGAGTGAGTGAAAATTAATTTTCAAAATGGTGAGAAGAGTAGGATATTAATGTGTCCTGGTATGTGTTTGTTATATGTTTGTTTATAACATGTGCTAGATGATTACTAGGCATTTGAATTGCTATGCGTTTTATGAGTAAAAACATGAAGATCTCATAATTCTATGTTGTAATTGTGATGCATGATTCTAATTTGTACTTTCAAGTATATAATGATGTTATATGCTTGATGTTTTGGATTTTGTGGATTAGTGAGTCGAGAAAACGAGAGTTTAGTGAGCGTAAGTTCAAAACCGTAGCAGAGCACCCAGATTTTTGGATGTGCTCGCTAGGCGAAGAATGAACCTCGCTGAGTCTCGCTAAGTCTTGCTATATCCTGTGAATGTTTTTGACTTGTCTCGCCGGGAACTCGCTAGCTTTTGCTAAGCGAGGGAGCCAGACAAGAATTTTATTTTGTTGATGTCGTGTCCTAAGTTGATTGGATGTGAGTTTCTTGTCTTCTTGTGTTTGTTAGGACTAGAATAAATGTGAGTATGAATTATTGCTATGCAATGTTCATTTTTCTTGTGTTGTTTTGATTTCCTAACTTTGAGAATTGAGGGAAGTATAGGTCACTTGAATGCTTGCATGAATTTGTGTTAGTGTTTAGGTATCGTGGGTTAAGTTTTGTCCCCTGTATGCGACATGCGTATAAACGATGTCGATACTAGTTTCTTCTTAGGAAGAATATGTTTAGAGACGATAGAACCGTTAGGTGTGAGCACCGGAAGTTCTAGTGGAAGAGTACGAGTGAGTTTGAGATAAGTGGGGGAGAAGGTTATATCCCTCTGAGATGTTTCGAACGTGAGAAGATGAGATGAGTAGAGATGTTCTTGAAGCGGAATATTCAGGAAGTGGTGACGTTGTTCGAAGTGGAATGGATGGGAGCAACAAGTTGTGAGAAACTACTAGAAGAGAAGTTGTCGGACCAAGTGTTTCATCGTGGGGCGTTAGTGAGATTGGTTAAGTGAGATGAAGAGAATTCGAGACGGTTGGAGATCGTGTGTTGCACTAAAAGTTTGAAGGCATCATTTTTGTGGACCAAGGTTGAAGTACCTGTTTGATCGGAAGGAGTCGAATATGAGGAAGAGGAAGTGATTATGATTCTTGAGAGGTGATGATTTTGAAGTAAGTTGTCATCCAAGTGGATCGGATGTTGTAGCGGATTCTTGAGTAAGAAGTTTTACGTGAGTCGTGCATTTGGTAGTAGGTTGAATTGGTTGAACAATTTGGAGTTCTAAGTCTAGTGTGTGAAGTAATTTTCATAAGAGATGTGAAGATTAGTGAACCGTTGGTGTTCATTAATCGATGAAGGGAAGTAGGCTTTAAGGTAGACGAGAATGGAATTGAGAAATATCATAATAGGATTGGTATGTTTGTTGAATCGTTGGAAGTGAGGATTGTATGAGTAGTCGAGTTTATTCGAAGATGGAAGTAGGATAACAATTCGAAAGATTTTGTGAGAGGCTTGCCGAAGAAAGGGTAATTGGATTTGGATAATGACAGGGCAATTTGTGTCGAAGTTGAATGAGATCCTAGAAGTGGAGATGAAGCTAAAAGAGAGGTATTATTTTTGAATGATGAAGAATAAGAAAGTTAGCCGTTGGAGAACGTGTTGAGAGTGAGTAATAGGAGGTCATGTTGGAAGTGACTTGTGTTAGGTGAGAGTTTGCGAAAAGGATTACCGCACATATGAGTAGATGTTGTGTTTGAGCACATATAGTAAGGAGTTGAAGGTGATGCCTAAGGTAAGTGTCAGAGAGCATTTGGTAGTGCCCACAAGATAAGAGTGAGTAAGTATTTGCTAAGGAATTTGGATTCATGGAATGGAAGAGTCGGTAGAGACTAGTTTTGTTAGATGCATCGTGGATGTTGATGAGGTATGGTCACAATCGGTGACAATGAAGTAAAGGATTTTAAATTGTTTCATCATGGATGATGAAACGGTAGTGACTTGGTGCATAACTTAAAATGTATTTGGACGAGAATTTTGGAAATTTTCTAGAGATGTCATATTGGGATTAGACAAGGAGTCATGAGTAAGAATACTAAGACAAAGGTTGATTAGAATTTAATGGATGGGATTAGATCGTATGACGAGTATTTGGAGCTTTGTGGATTTAATTCGATGAGTGAATAAACGGAGAAGAGTGTGCTTGTTGCAATACAAGATGATGGGGAACATGGATAGATGGAGTGTGAGAGAATTGAAGATGTTGTTGGAATCAACGAGATAGAGGTTATGATTGTTTGGAGAACCAATTTTAGGCGGTAGCCTAATTTTGAAGTAGCGAATTGCTAAGGGATTAAGGAGAAGTGGTATTGGAAAATGTTGCGTTAAGGAATGCAAATGTTGGTTGAGAGATTACTTGGGAACGGAATAGTCGTGTTGGGATTCGACTCAATGATTGGAGATATGTGAGAAAAGGAATTTGACGGTTAGAGACGGTAGTTTTTAGCTTGTGTCAATGAAGTTTGAGAATGTTGGTCATCAAGTGATTGTTGGAATTGAACTATCAAGTGATAAGTTGGAATAAGATTCGAATATGAATAAGTGATGTAACACGGTTAAGTGATCCATGAGGGAATCAGAGACTTATAGGATTTGTGGAGTTATGGAGTTGTCGAAGTATTTTTTCGGAGTGTGTTCAATTGGTTGTTTTAGGGTAACGTTGTGAGGCCATAGAATGTGAGTCTATGGATGTTTCGTGCGGAGTGGACGTTTTAGCGGTTTGATAAGACTGTTTTGTGCCGATATCATGATTGTTGAATATTTATCGACAAATTGAGGAACTGGCCGTCCTTGATCTCTTGTTGATAAATAGACAAAAATTGTGTTGGATGGGATAAATTAATTTTGTCAAACTTGGTAATGTGCAGTGTTTTGAACGTTTCATTGGAGGGTCGGATACAGGAGTTATCCGGAGTTGCTTTAGTTGCGTAATTTTCGAGGGCGAAAATCTTTTAAGTGGGGGAGAGTTGTAACGACCCAATTTTCATATTATTATTTTTATGTGTTAAAATATTTTATTTAACGTGGCATTTTAATTAAGTTAATAACTTGAGTTATTTATCGAGTACTTTAGTTATTAAGCGAGAGAGAGAGTTAACGTGTTATTGGGCCAAGCCAATGGGCCTTGTGTGTGTGAGGGGGCGCCATATGGCCATGAAGGAAGGGAGAAACATTTCATTTCTCATGGTTCTTGTGTTCTTGAGAGGAGAAGAGGAGAGCTTGGGAGCTAGAGCAAGGGGAGAGCTAGGGATTCGAGATCTTCGTCGTGTTTTCTTCGAATCCAGGTAAGAGAGTAGATTTCATATTCGTGGGTGACTCGAGGAAGGGGAGAATGTCGATTTCTCCTCACCCGAACTTCCTCCACCCCATTTTCGTTTTAGCTTAGAACGGATTTTCTTGATGGAAATCGTTCCTAAGGTTCTTAATATGTTTAACATGCTTTTAACATGATTAATGAACGGATTTAATGATTAAAAAACGAGTTTATGAAAGATTAAACTCAAGAACTTTGTGTTCTTGAGTGTTTTGAGTAAAAGTGATAAATTCTTACTTTTTCGTAGTAAAAATGGTAGATCGGTGAAATGAACCGTCCTTTTGTGTTTAGATATGTTTGTTATGCTTGAATACAAACTCTTTTGGGATTTATAGCATGAAAAATGGGATTTTTGGGCGTTTTGTGTAGAAAACGCATGTTTTTCCGCCTCAGGCGCAATAATTTCCGCCTGAAACGGAAGAGCAGTGAGCAGCCAACCTTTCAGATGTTTCTGCGCCTCAAACGTAAACTTTTGCGCCTCAGGCGTAAACTTCCGCCTCAAACGTAAATATTTCCGCCCCAGGCGGAAATGCTGCAGATTTCACCAATTTTTCATCTGCTATCTTCCTTTGCATGTATTTTCAATCAGTGTCTTATTCTTACATGATTGTTGATGCTTGTTGATGCTTGTTGATGCTTGTTGATGCTTATAACGATTGTTAATCATGTATGAAGTATAAATGAAGTATATTAAGGTGTTAATCAACTTAATAAAGAAGGATATTAGAATTATGTTATTCTAATAAAGACGGATATTAAGGTATTGATTATCTTAATAAAGACGGACGTTGGATAGTGTTCCACGTTATTGTTGACGGGCTATATGCCAAAATTGTTGATGAATATATTCATGAGTTTTGAGTGCATGCATCATGAATATTTAGGGATATTGGCTTGTCCAATAAAGAAGGATATCGAACTATATTTGTTTGATAAAGACGGATATCGGAGGTGAAATACTCTGATAAAGACGATGGTACCACATGCATTAGAGGTGTCTAGAGGACATAACATGAATGTGAAGCATTAGATTGCATTAGGGATTATGTGTGCATTTTATAATAAATGATGTTTGACACATACTTGGTAAATGTTGATTGTTAATCCGTATATGAGGAGCAGAGTCCGTCATGACTATAAAATGAACAACGCAGGGTCCGTCATGACCATAATCTGAACAATGTATTTGTTGATGTTTTGGTATTGTCCGAGACGACGTGAAACTATATGTTTGGTATATTTTGAGTATGTTATCTAACTCTCTTTTATGTGTTATGTGCTGGACCGTTGGGGGTCCAGATTTTACAGGATTTTGTGGTATTCGATGTCGAGTCGTCGGTGAAGCTCCGCTCTGATTGTGACACGGGAACAGGGGTTTTATATTGTATATAGAGTCTCCTTATCTAGGTTGTTTTGTATAATCAATAAATATATTATTTGATTTAAGATTTGTATAAACAAGTATTTTTACTAATGAACTAAATTAGTATTATTTTGATTGAAGAATGTAATACTCGAACCACAACTTTTATAATATCGAACATTACTTTCCGTTGCGTATTTTGAAAAAGATTTTACTAAAGGTAGAAATATTTAAATAATGGGTTTGGGTGTTACACAACCCATGTTGTCACTGAAGAGGTTGTCATGCCAGATGTCGAGACATCCCTGAATGAGCATGAAGAAGTTGAAACTGCTGAGGAAGAACATGTGAAGGAAGTTGCTGCTGAAAAAGATGTTGAGACAACTGTCACAACATCTGAGTCCTCTAATGAAGAAGCTGGAACTGCTCAAGAAGATACCTCTGCTGATGAAGAGGATGCTCAGACTGAAGAGAGTAACCAGTCCATCCCCACATATGAGAAAGAGGTTGAAGCTGACAAGTCTGTAGAAGCTGAGAAAGAGAAAGAAAAAGATGTAGTGGATGTTGATAATTATGAGACCACCAAGACTGCTGAAAGACCAAGTGGTGGTATAACAAAAAGGTTGAGGAGCTGTACAGGCAAGGCTGTGGCCACTGCAAGCAAGACTCCTGCACCAAGAGTGAAAACAAAAGGTGTTGGACCAGTCAAAGGATGGAGAAAAGTTTTCTCTCCTCCCAGCAAGAAAAAGGAGACCCTGAAGAGGAAGAAGGAGTCATCTAGTGACTCAGACTATGATGCTGCTGAAGATGTTGCGAACATCTCATCTCCCAACCCTAAAAAGGCTACTGCAAAGAAGGCTCCTCAAGGTATTGAAGAAGCCCCCTGTGACAACATCTCTTTCCATCGTGCTGCCTTTGCACTGAGATGGGATTACATCTACCAGAGGAGACTAGCTGTGGAGAGGGAATTGACCAAAGATGCTCTGAAATGTCAAGACATCTTGGACTACATCAAGGAAGCTGGTCTGCTGAAGACAGTCTGTGACTTCAGTCCCTGCTATGAGCTGCTGGTGAAAGAATTTCTGGTGAATATTCCTGACGAATGTGATAACCCACTGAGCAAGGACTACCACAAAGTTTTTGTCAGAGGTAAATGTATCAATTTTTCTCCTGTTGTCATCAATAATTACTTAGATAGGTCTGTAGAACCTAAGGCTGAATTAGAGGTTGCAAATGATGTTGTAAGTTCTGAAATAACTGCTGGAAAGGTCAAGGTCTGGCCTAAGAAAAAGCTGATACCCACCAGTAAATTGAACGTGAAGTATGCCATCCTTAATAGGATAGGGTCAACTAATTGGGTACCAACTAAGCATGCAACCAATGTTGCCACCAACCTGGCTAGATTTATATATGCTGTAGGAACCAAGGTTGACTATGATTATGGCACGTTTATCTTTGATCAAACCATTAAGCATATCAGATCCACTGCTGTGAAAATGCCAATAGCATTCCCATCTCTGTTATGTGGAAGCATCTTGGCTCAATATCCAGACATCAAGGTTGTGACTGACACTCCCAAGAAGAGGGAATCTGGTTTTACTTTTCACCACAAGCTGTTTGGTAATCATCATGTTGCTAATAATGTTGGAACATCTGCTGCTGGAGCTGGCACTATGACCAAAAAGGAGATTATTGCTGGTTTGAAGGTTCAATGTCAGGACATTGATAAACAGCAGGCTGAGCTTGAGGAAAGAAAGAAAATGTTCCTGAAGATGATTGAAGGACTGGAAGCTGATGAAGTGCCTGTCAAAGCTAGTGCAAATGTGGCTACTACATGTGAACAAAACAATGCTGATGAGGATGAAGGATATGATACTGCTACAGATGAGGATGATGACTCTGATAGTAGTGATGATGAATGATTTTGTAATCTTTTTACTATTTTTTACTGCACTTTGTTATTTGGTTTGTGGGTTTTAGTGCCCTGGACTTTAGCACCTTCTGAGTGCATGGTCTGTAACTTTACTTAATTCTACACTTTGGATACTATACTTCCCTGTTTTGGCACATTTTGTGGCTAAAAAGGGGGAGTAGTACTTTGATTTGTTTGTTTCTGCTACATGCTGTTGTGTGCCTTGTTATGACATCTTTTAAGTAGCAGTAAGCAAGTATTCAGGGGGAGTAATTTTTTTTACCCTGAGATAATGCACAAGCTGAAGAATTCAGGGGGAGTCTGCTGCTGAATGGATGCTGCCCTGATTGAACGAACATATGCTAGAAGATGTGCTCCCATATGTCACAACATCTTTGATGACATATGACATGTGTTATGATTGATCATATTTTGCTCTGATACCACGCTAAGATAAACATGTTAAAACATTTTTGCTAACACATGTTTTATTTTGCTCGAGGCTATTCGATGATGACTCCGCTGCTGCTGCCTCTGATGCATATATTTTTCACCTATGTGAAATTTTGTTTAAAAGTTGCTCTAACATTCCTTCTTTTGTGTAATCATGGTGATTTGGAGAAGCACGCTTTGTATATCTCTCAAAGGTAATGGCCTGAAATTGTTTTAGCCAAAAATTGCCAAAGGGGGAGATTGTTGGATATTTGAATTGGCTTAATTTTGCTAAAACAAATATACTAACAAGATGTTGGAAAACATGTTACAACATCATATTTGCTAAGGAAATCTCGCGCATTTAATGAGAGCATCTGCTATATATGGAAATCCACTTAAGAGCACGCTTAATGAAGATTTGATCTGATCAGGAGTTTTAAGGATAAGATAAGACTTAATGGTACAACGGTATGATCACACTTATCCTCTAAAGTCCCTTAAACACTTTTGGAAAGTTTCTATACATTCTTGATGAAGATCAAAAGAGAATCAGATCACCTTTTATGACTCTCAAGGAGCGTCCTATCAGTTATGAAGCAAGAGGAGCGTGCTAGTTCATTATATATACGAAGACCAAGCTCAAGACTAAGCATCTCATTGAAAAAGTATTAGTTACACATATTGAGTCTTTGTTGAGTCTTTTATTATTTGATTGTAATTCTTGCTTGTGGATTCTATAACACGAGTTAAGAAGTGAGTTTATTACTTTAAGGTTACTCCTAAGCTTTGAAGTACGGAGTTTACCGTGTGTGATTCACTTGAAGCTTTTAAGCAAAAGTGAAGTAGTGTCTTGGTAAGTTGTTGCCACATCATTCCCAACATTGTTTAAACAACACAGGTTGTGTTGTGTGAGTGGAAGTGAGATGGGATCTCATGTCTAGGAGTTCCTAGGCAGAAGTTGCATGAGTAGTGTCGAGGTTATAAGGCGTAAACCAGGGGTTTGCTGGAGGTCTTAGTTTAAGGCGTAAATCCTAGGGTTTGCTGGAGGTCTTAGTAACTAGAGCTATTAGTGGATTTCCTTCTTGGATTGGTATCCCCAGAGTAGGCAGTTGGCTGAACTGGGTTAACAATTACCTGTGCAATTTATTTATTCTCTGTCAGTATTTTATATGTTATATGTTATACAAGATGTGCCAACAATAGAAACAACATTATTCATAAAAGTAGTTGTTGGGACATCTTGGGCAACATCATTCTAGTGATACCAGAATTTCAGTAAGGATATGCTATAAATAGGACTATCATGTACTTTTCAAGAAACTCGGAATATAATCTAATTTGAGGGTTTCTCTTGTGAGAACTTTTCCTTTGTTCTTGAGATAAGAACTTTATAGTGTTGGTTCTATCGGCTGGTCGCGGTTAGGGTCGCACTTTATTTGATAACTTTGGTTCTACCGGCAGGTCGCGGTTAGGGTCAAGTTCCTCGTTTCCTTGATAACTTTGGTTCTACCGGCAGGTCGCGGTTAGGGTCAAGTTCCTCTTTTCCTTGATAACTTTGGTTCTACCGGCAGGTCGCGGTTAGGGTCAAGTTCCTCTTTTACCTTTTTTCAAGACGATCCTAAGCAGTCGCTTATCACTTTCTATCCACCCTTACATATATATCCTTTGCTTAACCAATTTGAGCTGAAAGAAAATATGTTATTTTTGCAAAACCTTAAGAAATTTTTGATGAAAAAATGAATGACTTTCTTGGAGGTTAGGCACCTAATTAGTGGTTGATGCGCAATGCTCACCACTAAGTTTGGGGTTGCTCTTTGGAATTAGCAAACAATAAAGTTTGGGGTGAGAGTACTAGAGAACTTGCAAAAAGTTTTGGTTGAACAAAAATTGAAAAATTTTCAAAAGATTCAAGGTCTAGAGAAAGTAATGTGAAAAGAAAAATGATGAAAAGATTGAAACAAGAGATGAATGTTGAAAATAGAAAAGAAATACAAAGAGAAGTGATGGCCTTGAATTCAAAAGAATTGCAAAACTTTGTTTGATGAATTGAAAAAGTTCTCTAGTCCATTATAGTTCAAAAGAAAAGGGTTTTGGTTTATAAATTTTTCTTTGACTTTAGGGGGATCTAACTCCAATTTTTTCTACCACTTATCCTAAAAATGTCACCATCCACCCTAACCAAGCCACGTTATAACCCTTAAGACCTCTAATGTGTGTGCGCAAAGTGAACCGAATGAATTTCTAGACTACTTGCAAAAATTATTGTTGACTTGCTTGATGTGTTGATTTGAGTGATTTACCATGATTGAAGAGTGTATGTGAGGAGTGTGATGAAATCATAGAGCATCGGGTGAAAAGTGTGAGTTACTTGAAAATGCCTTGCGGAAACTATTGTGCAATTGAGTGTTGCTTGCGAGTGGACCATTGATCATCAGGTAAGTCTCACGCATGTATGATTCGAGTAATCTAAGGAAAATGCCAAGGTCTTGACACAAAAGCTAGAGGTAAAGGTTGTTTCCTTGAGGACAAGGAATGGTTTAAGTTTGGGGTTGTGATGACGTATCGTCACACTCTCATAATTCATGCTTATTTGAGGAACATTAGACTTATTTTAGAGTTTTTAAGCAATAAATCAAGAGAAAATCAACTCGGAAGCAAGGTTACTTGATATGCAAGAAAGCGGGAAAATATGCAGGAAAAGTCACAGTTGAACTACGCTGGGGGCGCAGTCCATCACGCGCCGCGTGATGATGATCACAGAGAGCCCAAAATCACACTCTGATCACGCGCGGCGTGAAGCCTATCACGCGCGGCGTGAAGCTTAGATCAAGAAAAGGGTGCTCTCTGATCAGTGCATTTTGGCACATATTTTATGGCTTTGTACTTTGACATATTAGAAGCTTTTCTAGCATAATATTAAGTTTTTATCATGTTTCTAAACTTTGGGTCATAATTGAGCTCTAATGTATTTCTTTGATTAATTTTCGGATTTAATTGCATGTTGATCCTTCTCCGTCCGCAGGTCATAACTTGAGCTACGAGTATCGGATTGAGGTTTGCGAATATGAGTTGGAAAGATAAGAGAAAGAGCTACAACCTTCATGTTAAGGCCAGAACCCAGTTCGGAGTGCAAGGCAGTCAAATATTTATGTTTATGTTCAGACTTTATGAAAATAATGTAATTTCGGGTTAAACATTGTTTTTCGGCCCGATTCTTTAAGAGCCCAATTTTTCTATGTAATATAAATATAAAAACTCAGCCTAGGTCAGAGGAGGGAGTCTTCACGCAAAAATAGAGGTTGCTACATTCTCATGGAAAACTAGCAACCCTAGGTTGATCCATTGGTATACGGGAACATCGTTAATGACTTCTTGAGGTTCAATTCTTAATAGTAATTCAGTTTATTTATTTATTGTCTTCTCTTATCAATTCATGCTCTTTATTTATTTAAGAAACTTGAATATAGTGATGCTTAATCTCTGTTTCGAGTTATATATTGTGAGACTTTTCGGATTGATTCATCGCTTGTATAACTAGTTCGAATAGGAATTGATATAGGTTTTTTCGCACTTAGCAAAAAGGGGTTGGTCGAATTCTGTCATGATACAAACCGTGTTCTAAGTGACGCTTGTTCACTACCCATGGTTAGTTGAACACATTCTTTGTGTTGGATATTTGTGTGTTGGCCTCATTTTGCTAAAACAAATATACAAGCAAGATGTTGGACCAAATGTTTCAACATGTTGGGTACAAAAGATGTTGGACCAAATGTTGTAACATGTTTAGGTACGACAGTCAGATTGCCCAAATCTCGCGCATTTATTACACGTATCTGCTATATATGGAAATCCACTCTACAAACGTGTATATCAAGATTTGATCTGATCAAGACGTTATCAGTGAAGATATGTTCTTATCAAGACTTAATGGAATGATTCAACACATTATTTATTTCCTAAAGAGGATCAACCATTTTAGGAAAGTTTTTATTAAGGTCTGATTTGCTTAGCTGGACGTGACTCAAAGACCAGCTGTGTTCTGAAGCTTATCTTGGATGATCAGGAGTGTGCTAGCTCTGTCTATATAAAGAAGACTCAAGACCAAGATTTTATCAACCGAAATCATTGTTCATCAAAGATGTAGTCTTTAGGGTTTCGTGTCTTTAAGCCACTCTCTAGGAGAGTTGGTGTAAGTGAACCACTCGGGTTGTGAGATGGTCAATATGTTCTCACTCAGAAACCTTTAGGTAATGAGTAGAGTATTGTAATATCTCTGAAACTTTTAAGCAAAGAGATAGTGTTTGTGAGCCTCTCACGTATTGGTTTAATACTTGAGTAGGACAATGTTTTATTGAGTTGTAATGTTTTAAGGTTACTCCTAAGCTTTGAAGTACGGAGTTAACTGTGTGTGATTTACTCAAAGCTTTTAAGCAGGAGTAAAATATGTCACGGTGATTGTCACCACATTGTATTCAACATTATATGAACAACACAGGTTGTATTGATTGTGTGGAAGTGAGATGGGATCGCATGTCTAGGAGTTCCTAGGCAGAAGTTGCATGAGTAGTGTCGAGGTCATAAGGCGTAAACCTAGGATTTGCTGGAGGTCTTAGTGTAAGACGTAAATTCAAAGGGTTTGCTGGAGGTCTTAGTGACTAGATCTATTAGTGGATTTCCTTCCTGGATTGGTATCCCCCAGAGTAGGCAGGTTGGCTGAACTGGGTTAACAATTTCCTGTGCAGTTTATTTACTTGTTGATTTTATTATGTTTCGTAAGATGTTCCAACATTAAGTATGACATTCTCTTTAAATTGAATGTTGGAACATCTGATAAAACATTATTTCTCAGTATCCGTTTTAATGTTATATGCCTTGCCGTGTTATTCATGTCAGACCAGATGTCTCGACTTTCTATACAACATCTGGTTCTGCTATACCAGAATTTCAATTGGTATCAGAGCAGGCATCCTGTTCTGTTTTCTGGATGAGATCTTAGGGAAGATACTTTCTGGTTATGGGCAAGTAAGGAATACTGAAAATTTGTTTGAACTTGGAGAAGTTCACATTGATTGAATGGTCCCTAGAAGTGGAGGATGGACTATTCATGATAGGGTGTGTATTAGACCTATCTTTTGTTGTTCAGGCGTGTAGATCTTGTGATGAGTTGATGTATGGTTTGATTTATTTTCAAACGTGTGGTATTGTAGTGTGCCTGAAGTTTGTTGAGGAGTATTATGGTTTGAATTCCGCTGCATATATATTTGATGGAAAACTCCTGGTGGTTTTGTTTGTTGAGGATGCACCACTCTGTTCTATGATGTAAGCCCTGGTGTGGTGATGCTCGAGGAGAGTTTTTTTTTTAATTAGCTTGTTAGAGATGTCAAAGATACTTGGGGGTGATCTTAAGTCCACTCATAAAGGCACTCATGTATGAGTTTGTTGAAAAGGGATCTAAAGGAAGTTATGAGCAATTTATTTTTGCTTCCAAAATCTAACCTCCATTGGCTTTGATAAAGGATTTCTTGGTGTGTTCCGTTAGAAGGGAACTGATGTCTTACTAGATGTTGGAACATCTGACGGAACATCTGACGAGCAGATTCTGCAGAATTTTGTTGGATGACAGTAGGGCATGACAGATGCTTGGGTGCTAAACAAGTGTGTGTTGGTTACATATGTTTGGAACCTTCTCCTGACCTGGAAGAGGAGGCATCTGTGTCTGAGATGGTTTCTACACTAGAAACATTTCTTAGATAAGTTTGTTGGGACACGATCAACATATGGTTGACCTCTTGGGTTAGTTCATGTCTGATCCAAGTAAGTGGTAGTTGAAGTTGTGTGCAGTGTTGATGTGTTATCTGATGTTTTAACCATGCATGTTATATTCGTGTGATAATATCTAGTTGTATGAATGCATGATTAAGTAAGGAGGATTTATTATTGTTGGGACCAAAGGATTATGGTTCTCTGGTATTTTTGGTGAAGTTAATTCTTTACCTTGTGCATTAAAGATATCTCTTGAATTAAGATTGACGAAGTTTCTACTTCCCTTCAAGATGAGTGTTTGTGTTGAAGTGAAATGAAGTATATTTTGCATCCCTCTCTCCATTGTCTGGTGCACGTTAATCAAGGGAAATCCATATGATGTGGTTAATACTTCCACTGAGGTCACAAGTGAGTTTGTTGATGAATCTCTCAAAGGATCTGTCTCTGAAAATGATGTTGTGTCGAATGTTGGCACATCTTTGGCACCTAAGACTGATGTTGTGCTAAGTACTGTCACATCTGTGATACCTGATATTGTGTTGGATCAAAATGTTCCAGATACCTGTTAGAGGGAATCTCCTCTATAGGTTCAGAAGAATGACATCAAACATCTCAAAGTAAGACAAGAGGTTTGAACATTAGAAGAAGATTTTGAGATGTATAATATGCACGTCCCTGCATTTGTGGATGATTTGATATTGAAGGTTGATCAACTACTGATGGTTGATTCTCTTGTGTCCCCTTGCAAGAGTTATGGACTACTATGGTATCTCCAGACCATAGTTCAGGATGGAAACCGATTGGATTGAGATTGATGTCAGAATTAATGTTGAAACATCTTCTCCAACATCTGCTTCTTCAGCCAAGGAAGCTGGTTCTACTCAGGGTGGAGTACAAGGTCAAGCAACTAACCTAATCTGGAATGATTTTTTTTCGTAAGAATAACTGTCATGAGTGGATGTTATCTGTTGGTGCCATATATGTGCAGAAGAATGATGTCAGATCTAATGTCCTACCTTGTGTGAGAAAGTAATCCTAGCTGACAAATGACAAATACTTTAATGGGAGCTGAGTATCTGTATATCCTTTGTTGAAGTTATGCATAAAACTGATGTATTTGTCTGAAGAGTTGTGCAATTATGCAGTCTGAACTTTATGGTTCAGAGAGTATATGAGAATCTATTTCAGGTGTTTTTGAAAAACCTGGATGATCTGCATTGATGGTACTCTATTGGGAGCTTATTGAAGGATGTCTATGCACAATGAGTCCTTTTGAATGATGATTTCTGAACCAATGTAATTGGGTTCCAAAATCAGAAGCTGATGTTTCAAATAATGTTGTAACATCATATTTACTGATGGTTGTTCTGTGGAAGGTGCTTGAGATTGTGCATGGGAGTGCTCAAGCTGTTTGGTCAGAAGACGTGTTTCTGACTATGTGAATAAGAATGTGGAGGTTCTGATCTTGTTTTAATAGTATGCTCTAGCAATGCATGACTATTTATTCCACTAGTATCAACAACTACTAGTGAATGTAAGGGCAGAAGAATATTGTCAAATACTGAGGTTTGATAATTGTCTTTGGTCTTCTTCTGTTGCAAGTCACTCTAGAAAAGGGTTGATAATCAGGATCTTAGTCAAGCTTTTAAGCAAACTAAGATGTTTTGGATTTTGTGAGTGACTTTATACCTTGTATGCATGACATCCTACCTATTCAAAAGGTCATTATACATAGTGTGGTTCTGCTAGGACATTGATCAGATGTGTCCTTGTTAAGTGAAGAGGTCAGAATGCTTGGATGTATTCTCAAGAAGTGAGAGTATCTGACTCAGAATCGACTCTACTGAGGGAGTTGGTGTTGCCCTTCAACATGAAAGCATGAAGTCTTTCGCATGTTTTCATTTAGTGCTCGAGTTTTCATCTTCAGCTGGAGCCCTGATTATCTATGACAGGTAGAGTCATGTGTTTATCTGTGGATTGCATTGGTACATATATATTGCCTAGAGTGTTGTACAAGCTTGTGGAGATCTTATGCCTCATATGAGAATATGATGTCAGACAACATGCTGTGACATTATGAAATTATTAACAAGGCATGGTTGATTCTAATCATGTAAAGCTGAATAATTATATCAGTTATATATCTCTCGAGTGATTAAATGGTTGAGTCTGAGAGAATTTATTTTTCTCTACAGATTTTTTGGAAGGACTTTCCGAGAGTCTTCATTATTGAGAGATGTCACAAATGTGATATTCATATGTCTTGGTATGTGTCACTAAGTCTAAGTGAAAGGAGAACACTTCGAATCAAGTGGAAAACAGTATGTTTGAAGATGTGTTGATCAATGCAAGTAAAAGACGACAATGTCTGACTGAATGTTAGAACATTATTCGAGACATGTTTCCTGTAAGATCAACAAGGAAGTGAAATGGACAGTGTGATCAACCTCGTGTCAGAAGGGAATGCATAAAAGGTCTGTGAATACTTTGAATCCATCTGAATCTACTTCTATTCTGCTTGGTCAACAAAATGTGCATCATCTAGGAAACCTATTTCTAAATCCATTATCCAGGTTAATCTTATCTCTCAAAAGATCCTAGAAAAGCCTATCTATGTTTGTTGATGATGTTAATAAACCTACCAAACTCGTTTTGATAACCTCATTGATTCAGTTGTCACCCATAATGTTGAGTCAAATGTTGTTACATCTGTTAAAGGTTTTTTTTGTCAGTTCAAATGTTGTGGGTAGTGTTGAAACATCTGTGAGATCTGTCTCTGAAATTATAATTCTAGATAAACCAAGATCTCTTAAAACCATAGGTCAGTCTAGTATGAATGTTGTGGTTGTTGATGACATTTTTTTTTGAAATTTTTTCATGTGTCATCTTTCAAAGTTGTTGATTCTGTCACTTTGTTATTCCCCACTAAAGTTGTGGTTGTGTCCCCCAAAGAAACCTCACCTGAGTCTGATGTCACATCAGATGTTGAAACATCTTGGACCAACCTGTTCGTGTTGTTGAAACCTGTTCTACAATTCCCAAGCTGATGCTAATATGGTTCTGAGAGTCACAAACCTGATTGTGATTTGGAGTATTGAAGATTATAATGTGGTGGAAGAAATTGATCTTGATGATCTTCCACGTGACCAAGCTATTGCTCAAAGTGTGATTGAAAGAGAACTCGTCATGCTATGACTGTTTGTGTGGATGTGCATTCTGCTGAGAAGTACTATACGTGTTCAGATGTGTTGTGATCAGATGCGATAATGCTCAGATATGTGATACTTAAATGTGATTATGTGACAGTTTCAGATCTGCTTCTGAAACCTCTAGCTTTATGTTCTCATGAGATATGTTATGCTATGATGTCACTCATGTTGTCTACACATCCTGATCTGATTTTTGATAATTTATTTTTCTCTGATGTGTGAGAATTTATTTTCCTCTGTATATGGGAGTTTATTTCTCCCTTTGTGCTTTAAAGGAGAAAGAAGCTATGAGAAGTATTGCTAGTTCCTGACATTATTATCTCTGCTGGGGTGGATGTTGCTGATTCCACAAACATAATTGTAGATGTTCTTGTTGCTGGTGTATCTCAGACAAAAGATGTTATTGGTTCCGTTGTTGATAAACCAAAACAAACTGTTCCTAAAAAGGATGTTGTGCCAGACGTTGACACATCTGTGGACCAACCTAAGGCTGATGTTACTATTGTCCAGAAACCTGTTCAAGAAACTATTGTGGTGAAAGATGTTGGGACATCTGTTGACCCATCTGACTCATCTAATGAAGAAACAGGGTCTGATGAAGAGAATTCTACTGAGGTTGAAGAAGGGTCTCTCAGTCTAAAGAAAGTCATCAAATTGTGCCACTTAATGAAGAAGTGGTTGATTCTAAAAAGAATATGTATGAGGTTAATGTGCCTGCTAGTAAGAAGAAACAGAGTCTGAAAAGAAAGGAAGCATCTTCAAGTGACTCTAAGTATGATGTTGAGGAGGATGTGCCAGACATCACACCCTCTGCCTCAAAGAAGAAGTCTGGTGGGAAAAAGATCCCTCAGAATGTGCTTGTTGCTCTCTGTGACAATGTTTCCTTTTGATGACAAATCGTCACACTCTCTAATCCATGCCTATTTTAGCAACATTAGATACATTTTAGTAGGTTTTTAGCAATAAATATGAGAGAAATCTAACCATTAGCTTGATTACTTGTTTTGCAAGAAAACAGGAAAAACTGCAGGAAATGAATGATTTTCACTACGCTGGGGGCGTAGTCCATCACGCGCCGCGTGATGGAGCTCACAGGGAGCCAAGATTTTCACTCTGATCACGCGCGGCGTGATACCTGACCACGCGCGGCGTGAAGCTTTGTTCAGGAACTGGGTTGCTCTCTGACTTGACCACGCGCGGCGTGAAGCCTGGATTGAAGAAGAAGATTGTTCTCTGACTTGATCACGCGCCGCGTGATTCTCTTACCACGCGCGGCGTAGTTGATGGAATTGCAACCACGCGCGGCGTGATAGATCTGGCGCGCGGCGTGGTTGCATTCTGTATATATATTTTCTGCATAATTCTGTTTTCGGGTTGGAAAATTCTGCAACTTTTCACTACATTCTGGTTTTGGACTTGAAGATCGTGATTCAACACTCCAGCGGAGAGCTCCAAGCACATCGAGAGCATGGATTCACAAGCCATGGCGATGAAGCGAGGAAGCGAACGAAGAACGATGAGGAGCTAAACTCCTTTGGAGGTAGGATCTAGGGTAGTTTAGAATGTAGTTCAGCTGAATGTAACCTGCAAATGTTGTAAGATCGTACTCTCTTTATAGTGTTCATTCAATACAATCTGATTTTAATGCTTTATAATCCTGCATTAGTGTTATAATGATTTTGAGTTAAGTCACGTGCGAGAGTATTGATTTAATGTCTGAACTGAATTGTATTGAGCACTCGAGTGTCTCCGGTCGAGAGATTGAGGCATAGAGTGTAGCGAACGATTGACGCGCGTTAATATCATTCGTTGTAGGTAGCTTCCGCCCGAGAGATCGGGGGAGTATCGACAACGAATAGAGTGGATTTTGACAAGAGATTGCGATTCACTAATTTGTCGATCTAGTTGTGAACACTTGAGTAGTTCTTATGACATTGTAGGTTGCATGCGGTTAGCTATAGACTAGATGATTCCGATGATTCTACCTCATTTTTCCATTATTCTCTAAGCATTCATTTTCTACCAATTGATCACTCAACATACCCCCAATTTATGTGTATTTTCGGTATAATGTCTATGAACACGATTCGACTAGTTTGATCACACAATCCCTGTGGATCGATATTTTTATTACTACGTGGTAATTCGTTCACTTGCGAAATAATCCATCAAGTTTTTGGCGCCGTTGCCGGGGATTGTGATTGATTCGACAAGGCGATAGTGTTCATATTTTTCTGTGTTTTCTTTATTTTTCTGTTTTATATTTTTCTCCCGGAGCGTTCTACTTGTGTGTTTCATTGTGCATGCGGAGAACAGGTCCTCAAGAGCTGCAATTTGATCCAGAGATTGAAAAGACAGCTCGCGCAATTCGAAAGGCAACAAGGGAAGCTCAAGCTTCAAGGGGAACAGCGTTGCTAAGGGATACACCGGACTGTCAAGGACGGACTGCAGCAACAATGGAAGAAGAACAGGTTCCACCGGTTCCTCAACCGCCAAGGCGTACCCTTGGTGATTATGGGAGGAGAGACAATGACGCGTTGGCAAACCAAGGCTTTCAGCCGGCGAATCCTGTCTCATTCGACATCAAGAACACGGTCCTTTCCGCCCTAAAAGAGAATCCTTATTCAGGTTCGGAAGCTCAATGCCCGAATTTACACTTGTCTCACTTCTATGAAGCATGCGACTATACCGATCCACCGGGGGTGAGCGAATCGGACAAAAGACTTAGGTTATTCAAGCATTCTCTCACCGGCCGTGCTAAAGATTGGTTAGACACGATACCCGCCGGAACTATTGAGACTTGGAGGCAGCTGGAGCGGAAGTTCTTAGATCGTTATTTCCCTATTCATAAGTTCCTAGAAAGAAGGGCTGAAATTAGCAACTTCGAACAAGCGGATGGTGAAACGTTGTATGATGCTTGGGAGAGGTTCAAAGTTTGTCTTAAAAGGTGTCCGAATCACGGTTTCGATGGCCACAATCAGATGCAAATGTTTACCCAAGGTTTGAGGGCTCAAACGCGAATGATACTTGACGCATCAGCCGGTGGTTCGTTGAAGAACCGTGACGAAACTGAAGCAAGAGAATTGGTGGAAAGCATGGCTCAAAACGAGTATAGAGCTACTAATGATAGAGGAGCCAAAAAGAAAGGCGGAGTGTTGGAATTGGATACTCAAACAGCACTATTGGCACAGCAAAAGCTCATGACTAGCCAAATGGAAGCAATGATGAAGCTGTTGTCCAATCCGCAAGTTCAATCTTCTCCAATAGGTAAAATTGACAATGTGCGCTGTGATTTTTGTTTGCAGGATCACCCAAATGGCGGATGCTTCCCGGAGGGTTCAGAGGAGGCTCGCTACCTAGCCAATTTCCGGAAGCCGTACAACAACAATAACAACGGTTCCGGGTGGGGGAACGGTATGCAAAGTCAAGGTGCACCGCAACAGCAGCAAAGACCTCCATCAAGGATGGAAGAGACTCTAAATCAGTTCATGCTCATGACCCAAAGCAACTTTGAAGCGATGAAATCGAGTCAAGCAACCTCTAACAAGAATCATGAAGCTTCTATAAAGAATCTTGAGGTGCAAATGGGTCAGCTGTCAAGACAGTTTTCTATGTTGCAAAACCAAGGAGGTTTCGGTGGAAACACTCATGATAATCCGAAAAATGAAACTTGCAATGGAATCACTTTGAGGAGTAGAGAGATACCGGAAAGGCCAGCTGTGGAGAAGCCCTTGAAAAAGAAAGTCAATGAGGGAGAAGTTGAAAATAAGCAAGAAGTTGTAGTTGAAAATGAGAGACATGAGGGAGAAGTAGAAAATGAAAATCTGTCTAAGGAAGTTGAGATTAGTGAGGATGAAGTAGAAGAAGTTGAAAAACAGAGGGAGATAAAAGAAAAAGAGAGTAAGAAGGTTGAGAAAGGTAAGGGAGTTGATGAATCGCCGTATGCTAGGATGCCTTTTCCTAGGAGAAAGAAAGTGAAGAATCTTGAACGAGAGAAGGAGTTCAAGAAGTTCATGAAGGTGTTGAACAAGCTTGAGATGGCCATACCTTTGGTTGAGGCATTAGAGCAAATGCCGAGTTATGCAAAGTTTTTGAAGGAGCTGCTTACAAAGAAAAGAAAACCATTAGATGATGAGATGGTAAGTATGACGGAAGAATGCAGCGCCATCATTCAGCGGAAGCTACCTCAGAAAAAGAAAGATCCGGGGAGCTTTACAATTACATGCTCTATTGGAACACTCACTATTGAAAAGGCGTTGTGTGATTTGGGTGCGAGCATTAATCTGATGCCGTTATCAATGATGAAGAAGATACCGGGAGCGGTAGCAAAGCCGACAAAGATGAGTCTCTCTTTGGCGGATAGATCGATAGTGCATCCGGAAGGTATCCTCCATGACGTATTGGTTAGAGTGGGTGAATTTGTGTTTCCCGCAGACTTTGTGGTTCTAGACATAGAAGAAACTAGGGAGTGGGAACCGTTGCTACTTGGTAGACCCTTCCTAGCAATTAGCCGTGCCCTAATCGATGTAGAGATGGGGGAACTCATGCTAAGGACCGATGATCAGCAGGTTACATTCAATGTCTTTGACAAGATGACATGTGATGACGGAGACCCACAGTGTTTTAGAATTCAGGTTTATGATCATATTGTTAAAAATGCTCGTAAGATACCTTGGAATGCACACTACTCGCCACATGGTGGCACTTCCTTTCCTTAACCCTTAAGGGTATGGAACGTCAAGCATCGGGACGTTAAACAAGCGCTGGTTGGGAGGCAACCCAACAGTTTTTAATGTTTTAGTATGTTTGTTTTTGAAGTATGTAGGTAGGTGTGTAGCAGAAGCAAGGACAGGAAGCAAAACAGGGCACAACAGAGTTCTACTACGCCGGGGGTGTGGTACAATCACGCGCGGCGTGACCCTTCAACACAGAGGAAGGAGTTTTCAGAATGTATCACGCGCGGCGTGGGGGATGCATCACGCGCGGCGCGAAGCCTGGAGAAATATGGAGTCTCTGACTAAGTGATTACGCGCCGCGTGATGGTGATTACGCGCGGCGTGGCCTGTTTGAAAGAAGTTCTTGACCGTTATATTTGGTGCTACGCGCGGCGTAGCAAGGATCACGCGCGGCGTGGTTACACAGGAAAGCGTGTCAAATTTGAATTTCTTCATCTTTTCAACCACTCCATCCATCCCATCATCAATTCACACGGTCTCCCACACGAAAAACTCCATTGATAACCCATTCTCACTCTTCAAACCTCTCCAATTTCACTTCTAAGCACCTTAAATCATCCATTTCCTTCACATTCACATACCACCCATATCACCCACACCTAATTCCACTCCAAATCCCTCATTTCATCACATTTCACCACCTTCCCAAATTAACCCATTTCAATCGTTACATTATCAAGATGTTGACACGGCTAACCGGAAAGGGAAAGAAGAAGAGTGATGCTAATCCAACACAAGAGCCACCCAAGAAACCAAGGACGAAGATGAGTGCAAGCAAGGGCCAATCTTCTCGGTCCGCTCAAGCATCTCCTCCTCGCCGGAGCAATGTGACTCAACCACAGGTCCATCCCCACTTCATCAGTGCAGTTCATGAAAAAAGGTACACAAAAATCCAAACCTTTACTATTAATCAAGAAAAAGGTTTTGGAGAGGACTTGTTGAAGGGTGTGGCTGAGTTAGGAAATGAGGTCAAGTCTAGGGGTTGGGAGAAATTTAATAAGTTGATGATTAAAGATGAGATTAATCCTGGCAACCAGATGTGGGCTAGGGAATTCTTTGCAAATGCCTATTTACCGGATCAACCATTGTTTCCGGAGTATGTTTCTGTGGTTAGGGGTGTTAAGGTGAGTTATTCTTTTGAAACTATAAACAATCTGCTTGGTTGTGCTGCTGGAGGAGTGTGTGAACTCTTGCGTGATAGAGAGAGGATTGACAAGAGTGGGATCGAAGTTAGGGAGGAACTAAAGAATATAGTGTGTCGTCCGGGAGCAATGTGGCTAGCCCATTCAGCAGCTTCCCTCCCAAGAAGGTTGAGCTTAACAAGTTTTAACCCTATTCACCGTGCTTGGGGTGAATTTTGGTTGAAGAATGTGAGGGTTGTAGGTAACAATTCGGAGATTCAGCTTGATAATGCGTACGCGGTCCGGTTGTTGGTTGAAGGGAAGTATATTAATCTGGGGTATTGGTTACAAAAAGATCTTCATGAGATAGCCAATCATCCGAACTCGACCTTTACTTTGGGACATTGTAATCTCATCGCTGCTTTGTGTAGGGCGAATAATGTTCCCATGAATGTGCAAGAAGGTGATCTTCATCCCGTCCGACCACTGTCTTTATCTTACTTCATCAAAAAGTTTGAGAGAGGTCCTATTGTGCCCCGAGGTGAGGGGAATGCTGCACGAGAGGAAGCTTTGAGGGAAGAGGAAGAAATTAATCGGTTTGAAGAGGGTAATCATCCGGATCAACAGGGGGATCCGGTACATGAGTATCACGATATACCAGCTCAAGACCCTCCTCGTTACTCTCATGATATTAATCAGCTTGCTTCAATGTTGCATCAAATGGAAATTTCTCAATATTCGGGGCTGCCGAATCTCTACTTTGATACCGCCTCTTCCATGTACACCGAGGCGATGGCTTACCGGTCTACCTTCCCTCCTCCTACTTTTGGGACTTTGTATTCCGTTGATACTGATTGGGAGGCGCATCAGGCGAGGGAACTGACATCTTTTCAGGCCAGACAAAATTACAATTCTGGTTTGAGAGCTTCTGAGTTGGCCGAGATCGAGAGGCGACGCCGGGTTGAGCAGGATGAGGCTGCTGCTATGGAGAGGGAGATGCTGGACGTGGATGGGTTAAATCTGAACTTGAATAGCCCGTTCACAAACTACTTCACTGGCCAGCCGGATGACGCGGTTTGACGTTGTTGGTGATGATGTTCTACTGCTGCTGCTGCTACTACTTTCCTACTCTACTACTCTATCTTTACTTAATTGTCTTTTACTTTCGTTAGTTTGTAATAATATTTGATGTTGCTTGGATATTGGCTGGATGTTTAATTGTGTACTCTGAATTTGAATCTTTTTTTGTATAATGGTGGAATGGTTTTTACTTTTAGAGTTTGTTTCAATAGTTTGGCATGTTCTTTCTAATTACTTGAGTATCAATTACTTGATTTTCTCCATGTGTGATTTGTGAAACTTGCAGTGCAATAGCTTGTTGCACTCATGTGATCAAGAGGCAAAGGACGGGAACGCACACTTTTTGACCGGCTCTTTGATTCGACCCAACCGTGAGGTATTGAGCCAAACACTTCTCATCCTTTCTATGTGTGATATCCACTCGTGTATTGTCTCTCGATTTTGCTTGTCGTCTTTGTATTTGATTGGTACTTTTGTAGCACACACGAGGCATGTTTCTTGGTACCTTTGAGCCTTTCTATCCACCCTTACATATATATCCTTTGCTTAACCAATTTGAGCTGAAAAAGAATATGTTATTTTTGCAAAACCTTAAGAAATTTTTGAAGAAAAAAAGGAATGACTTTCTTGGAGGTTAGGCACCTAATTAGTGGTTGACGCGCAATGCTCACCACTAAGTTTGGGGTTGCTCTTTGGAATTAGCAAATAATGAAGTTTGGGGTGAGGGTACTAGAGAACTTACAAAAAGTTTCTTGGTTGAAAAAAAAAAATTGAAAATTTTTCAAAGATTCAAGGGTTTAGAGAAAGATATGTTGTGAGAAAAAAAGAAAAAATAGAAAAGAAATGCAAAAAGAAGTGATAGCCTTGAATTCAAAAGCATTGCAAAACTTTGTTTGATGAGTTGAAAATGTTCTCTAGTCCACTTTAGTTCAAAAGAAAAGGGTTGGTTTATGAATTTTTGACCATAGGGGGATCTAACTCCAAGTTTTTCTACTACTTATCCAAAAATGTCACCATCCACCCTAACCAAGCCACGTTATAACCCTAAAAGACCTCTAATGTGTGTGCACAAAGTGAACCGGATGAATTCTTAGACTACTTGCAAAATTATTGTTGACTTGCATTGATGTGTTGATTTGAGTGAATTACCCAAACTGAAGAGTGCATGTGAGTAGTGTGATGAAATCATAAGAGCCTTGGTCGGAAAGTGTGAGCTACTTGAAAATGTCTTGCGAGAACGGTTGTGCAATTGAGCATTGTTTGCAGGTGGATCATTGATCATCAGGTGAGTCTCACGTATGTATGATTCGAGTGAATTTAAGGAAAATGCCAAGGTCTTGACACAAAAGCTTGAGGTAAAAGTTGTTTCCTTGAGGACAAGGAAAGGTTTAAGTTTGGGGTTGTGATGACAAATCGTCACACTCTCTAATCCATGCCTATTTTAGCAACATTAGATACATTTTAGTAGGTTTTTAGCAATAAATATGAGAGAAATCTAACCATTAGCTTGATTACTTGTTTTGCAAGAAAACAGGAAAAACTGCAGGAAATGAATGATTTTCACTACGCTGGGGGCGTAGTCCATCACGCGCCGCGTGATGGAGCTCACAGGGAGCCAAGATTTTCACTCTGATCACGCGCGGCGTGATACCTGACCACGCGCGGCGTGAAGCTTTGTTCAGGAACTGGGTTGCTCTCTGACTTGACCACGCGCGGCGTAGCTTTGACCACGCGCGGCGTGAAGCCTGGATTGAAGAAGAAGATTGTTCTCTGACTTGATCACGCGCCGCGTGATTCTGTTACCACGCGCGGCGTAGTTGATGGAATTGCAACCACGCGCGGCGTGATAGATCTGGCGCGCGGCGTGGTTGCATTCTGTATATATATTTTCTGCATAATTCTGTTTTCGGGTTGGAAAATTCTGCAACTTTTCACTACATTCTGGTTTTGGACTTGAAGATCGTGATTCAACACTCCAGCGGAGAGCTCCAAGCACATCGAGAGCATGGATTCACAAGCCATGGCGATGAAGCGAGGAAGCGAACGAAGAACGATGAGGAGCTAAACTCCTTTGGAGGTAGGATCTAGGGTAGTTTAGAATGTAGTTCAGCTGAATGTAACCTGCAAATGTTGTAAGATCGTACTCTCTTTATAGTGTTCATTCAATACAATCTGATTTTAATGCTTTATAATCCTGCATTAGTGTTATAATGATTTTGAGTTAAGTCACGTGCGAGAGTATTGATTTAATGTCTGAACTGAATTGTATTGAGCACTCGAGTGTCTCCGGTCGAGAGATTGAGGCATAGAGTGTAGCGAACGATTGACGCGCGTTAATATCATTCGTTGTAGGTAGCTTCCGCCCGAGAGATCGGGGGAGTATCGACAACGAATAGAGTGGATTTTGACAAGAGATTGCGATTCACTAATTTGTCGATCTAGTTGTGAACACTTGAGTAGTTCTTATGACATTGTAGGTTGCATGCGGTTAGCTATAGACTAGATGATTCCGATGATTCTACCTCATTTTTCCATTATTCTCTAAGCATTCGTTTTCTACCAATTGATCACTCAACATACCCCCAATTTATGTGTATTTTCGGTATAATGTCTATGAACACGATTCGACTAGTTTGATCACACAATCCCTGTGGATCGATATTTTTATTACTACGTGGTAATTCGTTCACTTGCGAAATAATCCATCACCTTTCATCGTGCTTCCTTTGCACAAAGATGGGATCATGTGTACAAGAGGAGTTTTTGCTAGATGGATGCTCAATGCCCTGATTGGAAGACCACGTGCTTTGATACCATGCTGGAAGAAGCTGTGCTACCATATGTTGCAACATCTTTTCTAACATGTGACGTATTTTGTGATTGCTCCTATTTGCTCTGATACCACGCTAGATAGACATGTTGAAACATCTTCGCTAACATGTGCTATGTGTTGTGCTAACATGTGTTGAAACATCTTTGTTGTCAATGCTCTGATACCATACCGGAGGAACCTGTGCTATCTGATGTGCTACTAGATGGTGAAACATCTTGGTCATCATGTTGAAAATTTTGTGCTGATGACGTGTGATCTGTTTTAGGCTATTTGATGATGACTTCACTGCTGATTTATATCTGATGAGGTATGTATCCCATGGTGTTGTCTTCGTTTGTAGTAGCTCTGTGCACTATGTTCCTGGATATCTATACTATTGTACTCTTTGATTAATGCATGAAGACCCTATTTTGTCTAAACTTCTGACTAAAAAGGGAAGTAGTTTAGTAGTTGGTATGCATGATATGTTTTGCTGCTAATGTCTGTTGTGCTACCTGATGTTGAAACATATGCATGCTCTTTTAGTGGTTGGATGTGTTCTACTATATGATGTGGTGTCTGATGCTTAGACATCTGCTAATCTGAGTGGTGTAGTATTGAATCTGTGCTGTTGTATGCTTATGTGCTGATATGGATGATAAAATATAGGGGGAGTAAGAATTGTTTTCTGATGATCATTCTGATAAGCATGTGTCAATGTATTTGGAGGGAGTAAAATTAATTTTTGCTCTGATTCTGATTTTGAGGGGAAGTAGCATAATGCAGTAAGTAGTTACTATTCTATTGTGCAAAGCTCTATTTGTTTGCTCTGGATGATGTCCTGCTGATCAGTGCATTTTAATGCACATTCTTCTACTATTGTACTAGTGTATTCCTATTGTTTAATTTACTATTTTCACTATTTTAATGTGTTTTTATGTTTAAGTTTATTTCTAACTTTATTTTATTTTCGCACTTAATTTATGAATAAATAGCATTTTGACACCCTTCCAGTCCGCAGGTCATAACTGGAGTTACAAATATCGGATTGAGGCGCGGGAAGATGCGTTGGAAAGCTGAGATCAAGAGCTACATCTTTCATGTTGAGGCCAAAACCCAGTTCGGAGCGCAAGTGTGTCAAATAATTGCATCTATAGTCCAGACGAATTTAAATTCAGCACAACTTTATGTTTTTCGGCCCAATTGTTTTATGGCCCATTTGGCTTGCTGTATTTAAACGAAAACCTGACCTAGGTCAGGGATTATGCACTGTTCACGAAAATTACAAAACCCTAGCCGTCACAACTTCATGGAAAACTAATTTTCATCTTTCAATTCATTGGTGAAGGAACTCGATTCATGATTCTTGAGGTCTGTTTTTAATGTCAGAATTCGTTCATGTTTATGCTTTTCATTATCAATTTCGTCCTCTTTTCCACTGTATTAATTCTTGTTAGATGATTGCTTAATTGTTACATTCGAATTGATACAGTAATTTCACTCGTTTTAATTCATCGCTTGTTATAAATTAAACCGAACAGAAATTGGTATATAATTGCGCTTAGCAATAGGTTGATCGAATAAGTTAGGATATTGGCCGTGGTCTGAGATGCTTGATCACCTTTCATGGCCGGTTGAACGCATTAGATGCTTAATCGAATGAATTCGTTGTAAAACTGGTTCTCGCTTGCATAATTAGTTTTATAAATCAACCAAAGCATAAATAGTTGTGTGAATGATTATGTATTACCTATGATAGAATTAAGGTCGAGTTATCCGAAGCCAATGAATTGATCGCTTTATAGCAATTGAATTTTTCGCTTTTTACTTCCACTGTTATCGAACAAACCCCCCATATTTTACACTTTTGAATTGTTTCTAACATTGTTAAACCGATTGTGAGTCCTTGTGAAACGACCAAGGTCAACTGCCTTGTACTACTTATTTTAAATTTATTTTTGATCACGAAACGACCGTGATCAAATTGGCGCCGCTGCCGGGGACTCATAATTGTGTTAATCAGTATTAGAATTGCTTGTTTCTTTTGCTATTGCGTGTTTGCCGTACGAAAAATTAAGAGACGAATTAGGGCTGATTTTGTGTCTGTTCTGCTTTTCGACCATCCCATTCCCTCAGAAAAAAATCAGGGTTCAAAATCCCTTATTTTGGGACAAAATACGGGACACCACCCTCTCAGCCCCAAATTCCTCGTTTTTCTATTTTATTTTAATTTTTTACTGATTTCGTATTTTCGAAAAAATCCAAAAAAATTTGTGTCATCTTTATTTTAGTTAATTAGAATTTTCGTGGTATTTTTAGATTTTTTCTCATTCAGTTTGACCTGTTTTCTATTTTACTCACCTATTTTCGTTGTAGGGACATAGTTGGAATTACCGTAATTGTTGTTTATCACTTCTTGCATGACCAGGTCTGCTGGACAGTTCCAATTAGTGCTTCCTGACCCTGAGATAGAAAGAACACTCCACGCACGCAAGAGGCTCAACCGAGCTAATAGCGTGCATTCCGGTAACATTGATTCTAACCCTATATCTGATTCTGAGCCTGACTACTTGCATAACTTGTTTGCTTCGGATTCTGAACTTGATTTTGAAATGGCTGATAATAGAACCTTAAGGCAATTAGCTGCTCCTGATGTGAATTATAATGGCTTGTGTATTGAATATGATGCTGCTGCTGTTCCTTTTGAATTAAAATCAGGTTTAATACACTTGTTGCCCAAGTTTAGTGGTCTTGCAGGTGAGGATCCGCACAAACATCTGAAAGAATTCCAAGTGGTGTGTTCTACACCACTTAAGCCTGAAGGGATCACTGAAGATCACATCAAACTTCGAGCTTTTCCTTTTTCATTGCAGGGTGCAGCGAAGGATTGGATATATTATCTCGAGCCAAACTCAATTGCAAGCTGGACTGCCCTGAAAAAAGTGTTCTTGGAAAGATATTTTCCTGCTTCCAGAGCTGCCTCAATAAGAAAGGAGATTTGTGGCGTTAGACAAGGTAATGAGTCGCTGACCGAGTATTGGGAGAGGTTCAAACACTTGGTATCTAGCTGCCCTCAACACCAGATTACCGAGCAACTCCTCATCCAATACTTTTATGAGGGGTTGTTACCAATGGACAGGAACATTCTTGATGCTGCTAGTGGTGGAGCGCTAGTCGATAAAACTCCAGCCGCTGCCAAAGCCCTCATTGAAAACATGTCTCTTAATTCTCAACAGTTTACCACTAGAGACAATTCTGTTCAAAGCGTGAATCAAATGCAGGTTTCTTCCAACAAAGCTCTAGAGACCAGACTTGACGATCTCACCACCTTAGTCAAGCAGTTGGCATTAGTAAAACCTCAAACAACAACTTTGTGCGGTATTTGTACCTCTCCTGAGCACCCGACCGACACCTGTCCCATTCTGAGAGACGAGTCCATTACTGAGCTGCCACAAGCTTATGCAGCCAACCTTTACAACCAAAACAGGTACAACAACACTCCTGACCTATCCACCAACAAATATCATCCCAGTTGGAGGAACCATCCCAACCTTCGATATGGAAACCCACAAACCAGCCAACAACAGAATCCACCTCAAGCTGTTGCCTCTACACCTTCCGGACCATCCTTAGAGGATCTTGTTAAACAAATGTCCGTGAACAACCTCCAGTTCCAACAAAGGACCGATGCTAGCATTCAGACCTTGACAACACAGATGGGACAAATGGCCAATGCAATAGGCCAATTACAAGCTCAAGGCTCCGGTAACCTTCCTGCACAATCAGTTCCGAACCCAAATGGGAATGTGAGTGCAATTACCTTGCGATCCGGAAGAGTGACCGAACCAGCTCCAGCTCCAGCTCCAGAGAAAAGAAAAAAAACCATTGCAACATCATCTGTTCCTGAACCTGCTGAACCTTCTGCGACTGCTGAGACTGAAAAAGCATATGTGCCACCAATCCCTTTTCCTCAAAGGGTGCAGAAAAATAAAAAGAATAAGGCGGAAGAAGACAAGGAGATTCTTGATGTATTCAGCAAAGTAGCAGTCAATATTCCTCTCCTCGATGTGATCAAGCAGATTCCGAAATATGCAAAATTCTTGAAGGATTTGTGCACAAACAAGAGGAAAGTAAAGGGAAATGAGAGAGTTAATCTGGGCCGAAATGTTTCAGCCCTTATTGAGTCTAATGCTGCACTCGAACCTGAGCCTGAAAAAGCTAATGTCTCAGCCCTCAATCAGGCCATGCCACAGAAATGCAAGGATCCAGGAACTTTCTCTATTCCGTGTACCATTGGGGATAGAAAATTCGAAAATTGCATGTTAGATTTAGGAGCTTCTATTAATGTCATGCCTACTTCTATTTTTAACAATCTTGATCTTGGTCCTTTGCAGCATACAGGTCTTACTATTCAGCTAGCAAACAGGAGCAATGCTCGCCCTGTTGGAGTGGTGGAAGATGTGCTAGTTCAAGTTAATGACTTGATTTTCCCTGCAGATTTTTACATCCTTGACATGGCTGGAGAAACAGAGTCAAGCAGATCGCCGATCATCTTGGGCAGACCATTCATGAAGACGGCAAAGACAAAAATCGACGTTGATGATGGGACCATGTCCATGGAATTTGGTGACATTGTTGCAAAGTTTAATATTTTCGATGCTATGAAATACCCTTTAGAAGAGCACTCTGTTTTTCAATTAGAACTGCTTTCTGAAATTGTTGATGAATTTCATTCTGATTTGTGTTCAGCTGATGATTACTCATGTGATGTTTGTACCGATACTAACCTCTGTGTTGGTTGTGCTGAGTTTAATTTGCAGGGCGAAGGAGAAGTTGTCAATGAGGCTGCCAATGAAGTTGTTTACGCAGTTGAAACTCTTGACATTCCGACTGTTCCAACAAAACCATCCATAGAACAACCACCATCCTTGGAGCTTAAACCACTTCCTGAGAACCTGAAATATGCTTACTTGGAGAGTAATGAAAAACTCCCTGTTATTATCTCTTCTAACCTTGATTTCGATCAAGAACACAAACTTTTGCAGGTCCTGAAGAAGCACAAGAAAGCAATCGGGTGGACATTAGCCGACCTTCCAGGTATTAGTCCATCGATGTGCATGCACAGGATTCTACTTGAGGATGGATCCAAAACAGTAAGGCAGCCCCAAAGGAGGCTTAATCCTTTGATTCTTGATGTTGTGAAGAAGGAGGTAACCAAACTCTTGCAAGCAGGTATAATTTATCCTATCTCTGACAGTAAGTGGGTAAGCCCAGTGCAGGTTGTACCTAAGAAATCTGGACTTACAGTGGTGAAAAATGAAAAAAATGAACTTGTTCCCACTAGAGTTCAGAACAGCTGGAGAGTTTGTATTGATTACAGGAGATTGAACCAGGCTACGAGAAAGGATCACTTCCCTTTACCGTTCATTGACCAAATGCTTGAACGGCTAGCTGGTAAATCACATTATTGTTTTCTTGATGGTTTTTCAGGTTATTTTCAAATTCATATTGCACCGGAAGATCAAGAGAAGACCACTTTTACCTGTCCCTTCGGTACTTTTGCTTACAGGAGGATGCCCTTTGGTCTTTGCAATGCTCCTGGCACTTTCCAGCGATGCATGATTAGCATTTTTTCTGATTTCATTGAAAACTGCATGGAAGTCTTTATGGACGATTTCACTGTCTATGGTTCCTCTTTTGATGCATGCTTGAACAGTTTAAACTTGATATTAGAAAGATGCATCGAGACTAACCTTGTTTTAAATTATGAAAAATGTCATTTTATGGTTAGGCAGGGAATTGTTCTTGGTCACATTATTTCTGAAAAAGGAATTTCTGTTGACCCTGCTAAGATTGATGTGATTTCTACACTGCCTTACCCGTCTTGCGTTCGCGAGATTCGTTCTTTTCTTGGTCATGCAGGTTTTTACAGGCGTTTCATCAAGGATTTCAGCAAGATAGCTCTTCCGCTGTCAAACTTGTTGAAGAATGATGTCACTTTCAGCTTCGATGACAAGTGCAAACAAGCGTTTGACTTCTTGAAGAAAGCATTGACCTCCGCTCCCATAATCCAGCCCCCTGACTGGACCCTCCCTTTTGAGCTTATGTGTGATGCTTCTAATTATGCTGTTGGAGCTGTCCTTGCACAAAGAATTGACAAGGCTGCCCATGTTATTTACTATGCTTCTAGGACTTTAGATTCTGCACAGTCAAATTACACTACCACTGAAAAAGAACTGCTAGCTATTGTTTTTGCTCTTGATAAATTCAGATCTTATTTGCTAGGTTCCAAGGTTGTTGTTTTTACTGACCATGCAGCTTTGAAATACTTGCTGAAGAAGCCGGATGCAAAACCGAGATTGATCCGATGGATGTTGTTGCTCCAAGAGTTTAATGTAGAGATTAAAGACAAGAGTGGAGCTGAGAACTTAGTGGCTGACCACTTGAGCAGGATAGAGAGAGATGAAGATCCTTTTCCTATTCAGGATGATTTTCCTGATGAGCAGTTGTTTCTTTTACATGGTATTACACCTTGGTTTGCTGACATTGTTAATTTTCTTGTTGCTGGTGTTTTTCCTACAGGTGCATCGAGATCACAGGTTCATAAACTCAAGAGTGATGCCAAATATTATGTTTGGGATGATCCATATCTATGGAAGTTTGGTAGTGATCAGGTAATCAGAAGATGTGTCCCCGACAATGAGATTGAATCTATTTTGAAATTTTCTCATGCATCTCAAGTCGGCGGACACTTTGGTCCGCAAAGAACTGCGAGAAAAGTACTTGATTCAGGTTTCTATTGGCCAACTATTTTTAAGGATGCTTATGAGACTTACCGCACTTGTAAAGAGTGCCAAATAGCAGGCACAAACATCACTCGCAAGAGTGAAATGCCTCAGCAGCCTATGCTTTTCTGTGAGGTTTTTGATGTATGGGGAATCGACTTCATGGGTCCCTTTCCCGTATCATTTGGTTTTCTTTATATTTTGCTTGCTGTTGATTATGTTTCAAAGTGGGTGGAAGCTATCCCCACTAGGACTAATGATTCTAGAGTTGTTGCAGATTTTGTCAGGTCTAATATCTTTTGTAGGTTTGGAATACCGCGAGCTATCATCAGTGACCAAGGCACTCATTTCTGCAACCGCACCATGGAAGCTTTGCTCCGAAAGTATGGAGTTGTGCACAGAGTCTCTACTGCATATCACCCACAGACGAATGGGCAAGCTGAGGTCTCAAACAGGGAGATCAAACAGGTTTTAGAGAAAATGGTGCAGCCAAACAGGAAGGACTGGAGTCGTCGTCTAGAAGACGCACTTTGGGCTCAAAGAACAGCTTTCAAGACACCCATTGGGATGTCTCCTTATCGACTTGTTTTTGGTAAGGCATGCCATCTTCCTGTTGAGGTAGAACACCGTGCTTATTGGGCGGTGAAAAGTTGTAATTTTGAGTTGCAACAAGCAGGTATTGAAAGAAAACTCCAATTACAACAGCTGGAAGAGCTTAGATTAGAGGCTTATGAAAGCTCTAGGATTTATAAAGAGAAAACTAAGCACTTCCATGATAAAATGATTTCTAGGAAGGAATTTTCTGTGGGCCAACAGGTTTTATTGTTTAACTCCCGCCTAAAAGTAATGGCTGGGAAACTTCGATCCCGGTGGATTGGCCCTTTTGTTGTTACTAATGTTTTCCCTCATGGTGCAGTAGAAATAAAAAGTGCAGGTACTAACAAGGTGTTTAAAGTAAACGGACAGCGACTGAAGCTGTTCCATGAAAGCTCAGTGCCTGAAGAAGAGGGACATGTTGAAGAGCTCTCCTTGGAGAAGCCGTTCTACCCAGCAACTACACCGTAGCCCCTCGGGTGTGTTCCTTCCTTTACTCTCACTTTGTGTTATTATTACATTGCGGACACTGTCTGGTTTAAGTGTGGGGGAGGGACATTTTACATTTTTGTGTTTAAAAAAAATAATAAAAAAAAAAATAATAATAATAATAAAATAAATTATCATGAGTAGTCACATGTTCTAAGGCTAGGGCAGATAGCTGTAGGGTCAGTGAAATTTTTGGAGTTTTTTGTTTTGATACTTGACATGATAGTCTTTGCAACTTAATGCACAACTGCTTGAACACTGTCAAACTTAGTAATGTCTAGATAAATCTCTGAAATATTTATTCTTTAGACTAAGTTCTCTAATTTGAATATAATGGAGGTATGATTAGAACTAAGTGTGGGGGAAAGGCTAGAGTAACAGATAGACCGATCATTGCTATTAATTGAGAAAAAGGGAAACTGTTTAAGAGCTAAAATTAATGAATATAATAAGTTCCTGTGCCCGAAACTGGAGGAACAAGTTCCTGTGCCTGAAACTGGAGGAACAAGTGCTGTGTAGGATGCTCTACTCTGAGTAACAGGTTGGACTTATTACAAGTAAGATCCCGTCAGGTGAAAAGGTGGAGTAGTACCTAAAGCTTAAAAACAATTAATAATAATAAACTATAATAAAGCTTGAAGGTAGTTGCCCCTGAGTTGATGTTGAAAAGCTTTGGATCTCTTGAAAAGAAATAGCCCCCCCTAGTCTGAAATTCTGGTTAAATCCAAAATTATAGGAAAAGAATGACAGCTTAGCATCTAGAATGGTAGTTTCAGAGAGGGATCTTGACATTACTTTGGTTGACAGTGGGAGACAGTACACACACACACGCAAGATTATTATTGAAAGTTGATAGATAAGAAGTGTGCCAATCTTTGAATTTTGACCCAAGGTTTGAAGCTTGAAACCTGGAATATGTTGACTGCTTGTGATTTGTTTTTAAGTTTTTCATTTGAGTTTTGCTCGGAGTGCAAAAGTTCAAGTGTGGGGGAATTTGATCAGTGCATTTTAATGCACATTCTTCTACTATTGTACTAGTGTATTCCTATTGTTTAATTTACTATTTTCACTATTTTAATGTGTTTTTATGTTTAAGTTTATTTCTAACTTTATTTTATTTTCGCACTTAATTTATGAATAAATAGCATTTTGACACCCTTCCAGTCCGCAGGTCATAACTGGAGTTACAAATATCGGATTGAGGCGCGGGAAGATGCGTTGGAAAGCTGAGATCAAGAGCTACATCTTTCATGTTGAGGCCAAAACCCAGTTCGGAGCGCAAGTGTGTCAAATAATTGCATCTATAGTCCAGACGAATTTAAATTCAGCACAACTTTATGTTTTTCGGCCCAATTGTTTTATGGCCCATTTGGCTTGCTGTATTTAAACGAAAACCTGACCTAGGTCAGGGATTATGCACTGTTCACGAAAATTACAAAACCCTAGCCGTCACAACTTCATGGAAAACTAATTTTCATCTTTCAATTCATTGGTGAAGGAACTCGATTCATGATTCTTGAGGTCTGTTTTTAATGTCAGAATTCGTTCATGTTTATGCTTTTCATTATCAATTTCGTCCTCTTTTCCACTGTATTAATTCTTGTTAGATGATTGCTTAATTGTTACATTCGAATTGATACAGTAATTTCACTCGTTTTAATTCATCGCTTGTTATAAATTAAACCGAACAGAAATTGGTATATAATTGCGCTTAGCAATAGGTTGATCGAATAAGTTAGGATATTGGCCGTGGTCTGAGATGCTTGATCACCTTTCATGGCCGGTTGAACGCATTAGATGCTTAATCGAATGAATTCGTTGTAAAACTGGTTCTCGCTTGCATAATTAGTTTTATAAATCAACCAAAGCATAAATAGTTGTGTGAATGATTATGTATTACCTATGATAGAATTAAGGTCGAGTTATCCGAAGCCAATGAATTGATCGCTTTATAGCAATTGAATTTTTCGCTTTTTACTTCCACTGTTATCGAACAAACCCCCCATATTTTACACTTTTGAATTGTTTCTAACATTGTTAAACCGATTGTGAGTCCTTGTGAAACGACCAAGGTCAACTGCCTTGTACTACTTATTTTAAATTTATTTTTGATCACGAAACGACCGTGATCACCTGCCATATGTTGGAACATCTTGGATGCATGAGAACTTATTTTTCTCAGCTATGTGAGAATTTACTCTTCCCAACTGCTACTTTGTGGTTTGCTTAAGGAGTTGTGATCTGTGATGTGTTTTGTGTGCGGTAGCAGTATGTGATGTATGGTATCTGATGATTATATGATGTGGAGCATAATGTGGAGGACATTTGTACTTTTTGTTGGTACGTGATGTAATGCTTCTGCTATTTCAAGACTATGGATTTGTTATGCTCTGATATTCTGCACTATGGATTTCTGTGATGTTCATTACTATTGCTCTTAATGCATGAAGTTTTTGTTTGGCATATTTTGTGGCTAAAAAGGGGGAGTAGTATGTTTGTGTTTGTCTGCTACTTTATAATGTTGTATCTGATGTTGTGACATGCTAGTCTGGCCTGTCTATGAAGAAGTAGTAGTGTATGCAGTGAAATGCATGAACTCAGGGGGAGTAAGAACCAGTTTTTCTGATGGCCTGATGAGATGCATGAGCTGATGTATGCAGGGGGAGCAAAAATATGTTTTTTTCTGATCTGATATTAAGGGGGAGTAATGCAATATCAAGTTCTTTGCCTATGTGTGCTTAATGTATGGATGTTATGATGCGCTACAAAATGTTGAAACATCTTGATGCTGATGTGGGAATTTATTTTTCCCAAGTGTGCTTGTGAGAGTTTATTTCTCTCTACTGAAGGATGAAGCTAAGTATGTTATGATTCCGCTGCTGTGTATGCCTCTGATGGTTTATGGTAAAGTTTATTTCTTTACCCTGCGCGTTATTTTCATTTGAGGAATTCTTTTGGAAGTAACATAGAAGATGTTCTACCTTCCTTCATATTTGTGTGTTCACGTTGACTTGAAGGATTGTATGGTTTTTTAAATCTCTCTATGATAATTAATGGGCTGAAGTTGTTTTAGCCAAAAATTGCCAAAGGGGGAGATTGTTGGATATTTGTGTGTTGGCCTCATTTTGCTAAAACAAATATACAAGCAAGATGTTGGACCAAATGTTTCAACATGTTGGGTACAAAAGATGTTGGACCAAATGTTGTAACATGTTTAGGTACGACAGTCAGATTGCCCAAATCTCGCGCATTTATTACACGTATCTGCTATATATGGAAATCCACTCTACAAACGTGTATATCAAGATTTGATCTGATCAAGACGTTATCAGTGAAGATATGTTCTTATCAAGACTTAATGGAATGATTCAACACATTATTTATTTCCTAAAGAGGATCAACCATTTTAGGAAAGTTTTTATTAAGGTCTGATTTGCTTAGCTGGACGTGACTCAAAGACCAGCTGTGTTCTGAAGCTTATCTTGGATGATCAGGAGTGTGCTAGCTCTGTCTATATAAAGAAGACTCAAGACCAAGATTTTATCAACCGAAACCATTGTTCATCAAAGATGTAGTCTTTAGGGTTTCGTGTCTTTAAGCCACTCTCTAGGAGAGTTGGTGTAAGTGAACCACTCGGGTTGTGAGATGGTCAATATCTCCTCACTCAGAAACCTTTAGGTAATGAGTAGAGTATTGTAATATCTCTGAAGCTTTTAAGCAAAGAGATAGTGTTTGTGAGCCTCTCACGTATTGGTTTAATACTTGAGTAGGACAATGTTTTATTGAGTTGTAATGTTTTAAGGTTACTCCTAAGCTTTGAAGTACGGAGTTAACTGTGTGTGATTTACTCGAAGCTTTTAAGCAGGAGTAAAATATGTCACGGTGATTGTCACCACATTGTATTCAACATTATATGAACAACACAGGTTGTGTTGATTGTGTGGAAGTGAGATGGGATCTCATGTCTAGGAGTTCCTAGGCAGAAGTTGCATGAGTAGTGTCGAGGTCATAAGGCGTAAACCTAGGATTTGCTGGAGGTCTTAGTGTAAGACGTAAATTCAAAGGGTTTGCTGGAGGTCTTAGTGACTAGATCTATTAGTGGATTTCCTTCCTGGATTGGTATCCCCAGAGTAGGCAGGTTGGCTGAACTGGGTTAACAATTTCCTGTGCAGTTTATTTACTTGTTGATTTTATTATGTTTCGTAAGATGTTCCAACATTAAGTATGACATTCTCTTTAAATTGAATGTTGGAACATCTGATAAAACATTATTTCTCAGTATCCGTTTTAATGTTATATGCCTTGCCGTGTTATTCATGTCAGACCAGATGTCTCGACTTTCTATACAACATCTGGTTCTGCTATACCAGAATTTCACTTTGCTTAATCGAATGAATTCATATAAAATTGTTTATCGCTTGTATAATCGGTCTTATAAACCAACCAAGACATGAATATATAAACAATATTTTATGTGAACCGAGGATAGAATCATAAACGAAGTTTTCCTAAAACCAATGGATTGATCGTCTTTTTATCAATTGAATTTCTAATACTCTTTCGATCTAAACAAACCCAAAACCTCCCTTCTAATTGTGTTATACATTGTTCTTATTTTTACTAATTATTAAATTAGAGGTCCTTGTGAGACGACCAAGGTCAACCACCTTGTTACTATTTTTCTTAATTAAAACTTATTTTGATCACGAAACGACAGTGATCATTCTCTGACTAGTGACCACGCGCGGCGTGGGAAGGCTCACGCGCGGCGTGATGGATGAAGATTGAACTACGCCGGGGGCGTGGGAAGTTACACGCGCGGCGTAGGATGAAGATAAGCAACCATGCGCGGCGTGATGGATCTGACGCGCGGCGTGGTTGCAATTCCTATATAAGAAAACTGGATTTTTCTGCACCTGGTTCGAATTGTTCTGCAGACTACTTTATATTCTGAGAATTTGAGCAAGAACGAAGGCCTGATCCTGGAACAAAGGGTATAGCTTCAACATCTTCAACACAATGGAGTCAAGAACCATGAAGTTGAAGATAGGAGCTGATCGGAGCAAGATGAGGAGCTAAATTCCTCATTGAGGTAGGATCTAGGATAGCTTAGGATGTAGTCTTATTTGTAATCTGATGTATTCGTGTGGAATTACTCTTGTAATAGTATTCATTTAATGCAATTCTGAGATTAATGCTTTATGATTCCTGATCAGCTTTATAATGAACTTAGATTTGAATCACGTATGAGAATATTGATTTAATTTCTGAACTGATTGCATTAAGCACTTGAGTGTTTCCGGTCGAGAGATTGAAACATAGAGTGTAGCGAACGATCAACGCGTTTTCAAATACTTCGTAGTCGGTAGCTTACATCCGAGAGATCGGAGGAGTATCGACAACGGATAGGGTGAATTTTGACAAGAGATTGTGATTCGCCATATTGTTGATCGAGTTGTGAATACTTGAGTGATTCCATATGATATGCTAGATTGCATGTGATAAACTATAGACTAGATGATTCTACCTCACTTTTCTACCATTTGAACTAGCACATTTTCTTACCTTCAAACTACTCAACTAAACCCCCAAACATGTTTGTTAATTTCAATTATGTTCATAGACACAATCCCCTCGTTATAATCGCGCAATCCCTGTGGATCGATATTCTTTTATTACATTGACGATATTTGTACACTTGCAAATACGTAGTCTGGATAATATCCTTAAAATGCAACAATTGTTGCTTGATGAGGAAAAGGTCCCAGAAGAAATCAGAGAGTTCCAAAGGTAAACCCTTGTCTTTTTTAACTAGTGATATACTTGAAGTTGCCTTTAATTAAATTTGATTTGTTGAGTTCATCTCCATATGATAATTTTAGTCATAACCTCATTAAGAGTTTTCAGTTCAATAACATGATTCCTTGCAAGATTTTTATTTTTCATACTGATTGTTAAACTTAAAATGCCTGGCTTGGTTAATTTTTCAATTCTGATACATAGCTGACTTTCCTAGCCCGCTTTGTATTTTTATGTTTTAACTTTTAAATGTTTAAATGCTTGCAAAAGTTTAAAAATGCTTAAGCTAATATATGGCCGCATAGAAGTGCTAGTTTTTGTAAGTATATATAGATACATTTGTTAGTATTTGTAACGACCCAAATTTATTATTCACTATTTAAGTGTTTAATTATTTGGTGATGTGGTTTTTAAGTAAGATAGTAACTTTATGTTATTTATCGAGAGTTTTAGTTAACGCGCGAGTTAGTGAGAGTTAACGCGAGTTGGGCCAAGCCAATTGGGCTTGAGGCCCAATGGGCCTTATGGACTTGTGAGAGGCGCCATATGGTCAAGGGGAGGAGAGGAAACATTTCATTTTTTCTTGTTCTTGTGAAAGAAGAGAGAAGGGAGAGCTAAGGCAAGAGCTTGGAGGAGGGATTCGAGGAGCAATCGTGGAGCTTTCGTCGATCCAAGGTAAGAGAGTAGATTTCATATTCGTGGGTGACTCGAGGAAGGGGAGAATGTCGATTTCTCCTCACCCGAACTTCCTCCACCCCATTTTCGTTTTAGTTTGGATGGATTTTCTTAATGGAAATCGATTCTAAGGTTCATAACATGTTTAACATGCTCTTATCATGATGTATGAACGAATCTAATGGTTAAAAACGAGATTTATAAAGGATTAAACTCAAGAACTTTGTGTTCTTGAGAGTTTTGAGTAAAAGTGTTAAATCTCTACTTTTTCGTAGTAAAAATGGTAGATCGGTGAAATGAACCGTCCTTTTGTGTTTAGATATGTTTGTTGCACTTGAATACAAACTCATTTGGGGTTTATAACATGAAAAATGGGATTTTTGGGTGAATTTGGGTGGAAATCGCATGTTTTGAGCAGTTCTGGCAGGAGCTGTTCGCTACAGCTCGCTGCAGCTCGCTACGAGCAGGTGAGCCACTGGTGTGGTTCGCTGAAGCTCGCTGACCTTCGCTTAGCGAACTGCTCGCTACAGCTCGCTAAGGCTCGCTTAGCCACCGTGTCAGCACAGCACTTTGCTGTTTTGGAATTTGAATGACTTTGAGGGTTCTAACATGTTATATTATGTATTTTACCCAGTTTTTCGAGTAGATTCCGATTCCGGAGTTTGTTTTATGATAAAATGCATGCTTAATACACTTTACTTATATTATTAGTATTGTGTTAAAAATGTGAGTAAATGCATTGTATGTGTTGATGATTGTTGATGATGTGTGTTTAAATATCAAAGAAGTATATTAAGGTGTTAATCAACTTAATAAAGAAGGATATTAGAGTATGTTATTCTAATAAAGAAGTATATCGAATTATGTTATTCGATAAAGACGGATATTAAGGTATTGATTATCTTAATAAAGACGAACGTTGGATAGTGTTCCACGTTATTGTTGATGGGCAATATGCCATAATTGTTGATGAATATATTCATGAGTTTTGAGTGCATGCATCATGAATATTTAGGGATATTGGCTTGTCCAATAAAGAAGGATATCGAACTATATTTGTTTGATAAAGAAGGATATCGGAGGTGAGATACTCTGATAAAGACGATGGTACCACATGCATTAGAGGTGTCTAGAGGACATAACATGAATGTGAAGCATTAGATTGCATTAGGGATTTTGTGTGCATTTTATGATAAATGATGTTTGACACATACTTGGTGAATGTTGATTGTTAATCCGTATGTGAGGAGCAGAGTCCGTCATGACTATAAAATGAACAATGCAGAGTCCGTCATGACTATAAAATGAACAACGCAGAGTCCGTCATGACTATAAAATGAACAACGCAGGGTCCGTCATGACCATAATCTGAACAATGTATTTGTTAATGTTTTGGTATTGTCCGAGACGACGTGAAACTATATGATTTGGTGTATTTTGTGAATGATTGATTATGTGATAAATGAAGTATATGCATGATATATGAATATGCATGAATGATGGTGATGTATATGTATAATGTATGATTATGCATGTTTTTATGAAGAAGTGTTTAAGTACCATTTACTTACACTTATATTTTGAGTATGTTGTCTAACTCTCTTTTATGTGTTATGTGCTGGACCGTTGGGGGTCCAGATTGACAGGTTTTTGTGGTATTCGATGTCGAGTCGTCGGTGAAGCTCTGCTCTGATTGTGACACGGGAAAGGGTTGTATTTAGACTATAAGGTCTTTATGACTTTCGATATTTATTTGTAAAACTATACATTTTGATAAATGATTATTTTGTATAAACACTGTTTTTACTAATTAATTACATTAGTATTATTTTGATTGAAGAGTGTAATGCTCGAGCCATGACTTTTATAATAAATAACTTTGAGTTTCCGCCGCGTATTTTGAAAAAGATTTTTACTAAAGGTAGAAAAATAGAAATAATGGGTTTGGGTGTTACAATTGGTATCAGAGCCGCGTTGTCTTCGGACTGTGTGGGTTATGTGTCGATCAGAGCTGGTCTGTGCAGTCAGACCAAGTGAGTATTGTGTGTCAGTCGCGTTTGTCTAACATTTTTGTTGTGTTTGTTTTGTGAAATCACTTATGTTGTTCGTTTAGGAACTATGAGTGATGTGAATTGGATTAGATGATCCATTCTTTTGTTGAGTAATTGTATGAGTGCTATGCTTCTATGTTTATAATAGTTGTATATGCTTAGTGTTTAACCTTTGTGTAGTTTAAACTTGGTTGATTGATGCTTATTTGCTAATTGTTGATGATCCGGCATGATGTAAAACTGCATGTGACGATCCGGCATGATATAAAACTGCATGTGGTAATGATTTGAAATAATTTTAAAAGAAAAACTAATGTTATTTCTTGATGATGAAGATTTTGGTGAAAATAAAGAGTTATTTTCTTTTGAATAAGTGAAAATTAAATTTTCAAGATAGTGAGAAGAGTAGGATGTTAGTGAATCCTAGTGTGTGTTGTTATATGTTTGTTTATAACATGTGCTAGATGATTACTAGGAACTTGAATTGCTATGCGTTTTATGAGTACAAACATGAAGACCTCATAATTCTATGTCGTGATTGTTGATGCATGATTCTAATTGTGCTTTCAAGTCTATAATGATGTTATATGCTTGATGTTTTGGATTTTGTGGATTAGTAAGTCGAGAAAACGAGAGTTTAGTGAGCGTAAGTTCAAAACCGTAGCAGAGCACCCAGATTTTTGGATGTGCTCGCTAGGCGAAGAATGAACCTCGCTGAGTCTCGCTAAGTCTTGCTAAGTCCTGTGAATGTTTTTGACTTGTCTCGCTGGGAGCTCGCTAGCTTTTGCTAAGCGAGGGAGCCAGACAAGAAATTTATTTTGTTGACGTCTTGTTCTGAGTTGATTGAATGTGAGTATGAATTATTGCTATGCAATGTTCATTTTTCTTGTGTTGTTTTGATTTCCTAACTTTGAGAAGTGAGGGAAGTATAGGTTACTTGAATGCTTGCATGAATTTGTGTTAGTGTTTAGGTATCGTGGGTTAAGTTTTGTCCCCTGTATGCGACATGCGTATAAACGCTGTCGATACTAGTTTCTTCTTAGGAAGAATATGTTTAGAGACGATAGAACCGTTAGGTGTGAGCACCAGAAGTTCTAGTGGAAGAGTGTAGGTGGGTTTGAGATAAGTGGGGGAGAAGGTTATATCCCTCCGAGATGTTTCGAACGTGAGAAGATGAGATGAGTAGAGATGCTCTTGAAGCGGAATATTCAGGAAGTGGTGACGTTGTTCGAAGTGGAATGGATGGGAACAACAAGTTGTGAGAAACTATTAGAAGAGGAGTTGTCGGACCAAGTGTTTCGCCGTGAGGCGTTAGTGAGATTGGTTAAGTGAGATTAAGAGTATTCGGAATGATTGGAGATCGTGTGTTGCACTAAATGTATGGAGGCGTGTTTTGTGGGCCAAAGTTGAAGTACCTGTTTGATCGAAAGGAGTCGAATGTGAGGAAGAGGGAGTGATTATGATTCTTGAGAGGTGATGATATTGAAGTAAGTTGTCATCAAAGTGGATAGGATGTTGTAGCAGATGTTTGAGTAAGAAGCTTTACGTGAGTCGTGCATATGGTAGTAGGTTGAATTGGTTGAACAATTTGGAGTTCTAAGTCTAGTGTGTGAAGTAATTTTCATAAGAGATGTGAAGATTAGTGAATCGTTGGTGTTAATTAATCGAGGAAATTAAAGGAAGTAGGTTTTAAAATAGATGAGAATGGAATTGAGAAATATCATAATAGGATTGGTATGCTTGTTGAATCGTTGGAAGGAAGGATTGTATGAATAATCGAGTTTATTCGAAGATGGAAGTAGGATAACGATTCAAAGGATTTTGTGAGAGGCTTGTCGAAGAGTGATTGGATTTGGATAATGACAGGGCAATTTGTGTCGAAGTTGAATGAGATCCTAGAAGTGGAGATGAAGCTAAATGAGAGGTATCATTTTTGAATGATGAAGAATAAGAAAGTTAGCCGTTGGAGAACGTGTTGAGAATGAGTAGTATGAGGTCATGTTGGAAGTGACTTGTGTTAGGTGAGAATTTGCGAAAAGGATTATCGCACATGTGAGTAGATGTTGTGTTTTATCACATATAGTGAGGAGTTGAAGACGATGCCTAAAGTAAGTGTCGGAGTGCATTTTGTAGTGCCCAAAAGATAAGAGTGAGTAAGTATTTGCTAAGGAATTTGGATTCATGGAATGGAAGAGTCGGTGGAGACTAGTGTTGTTAGATGCATCGTGGATGTTGATGAGGTATGGTCACAATCGGTGACAGTGAAGTAAAGGATTTTAAATTGTTTCATCATGGATGATGGGACGGTAGTGATTTGGCGAATAAGGAACCGATGGGTGAATAAACGGAGAAGATTATGCTTATTGCAATGCAAGATGATGAGGAACATCGATAGATGGATTATGGGCAAATTGAAGATGTCGTTTGGAATCAACGAGATAGAGGTTATGATTGTTCGGAGAACCAATTTTAGGCGGTAGCCTAATTTTGAAGTGGCGAATTGCTAAGGGATTAAGGAGAAGTGGTATTGGAAATTGTTTGCGTTAAGGAATGCAATTATCGGTTGAGAGATTACTTGGAAACAGAATAGTCGTATTGGATTCGACTCAATGTGAGAAAAGGAATTTGACGGTTAGAGACGGTAGTTTTTAGCATGTGTCGAGGAAGATTTGAGAATGTGGGTCATCAAGTGATCGTTGGAATTGAACTATCGAGTGATATGTTGGAATAAGATTCGAATATGAATAAGTGGTGTAGCACAGTTAAGTGATTCATGAGGGAATCAAATATTTATGAGAATCATGGAGTTGTGGAAGTATTCCACGGAAGTATCTTTCGGAGAGTTCGATTGTTTGTACATGTTTTGGGGTAGAGTTGTGAGTACCGTAGAATGTGAGTCTGTGGATGTTTCGTGCGAAGTTGACGTTTTAGCGGTTTGATAAGAATGGTTTATGCCGATATCATGATTGTTGACTATCTATCGACAAATTGAGGAACTGGCCGTCCTTGATCTCTTGTTGATAAATGGACAAAAATTGTGTTGGATGGGATAAACTAATTTTGTCATACTTGGTAATGTGTAGCGTTTTGAGCGTTTCGTTGGAGGGTCGGATACAGGAGTTATCCGGAGTTGTTTACACGCGTAATTTTCGAGGGCGAAAATCTTTTTAAGTAGGGGAGAGTTGTAACGACCCAAATTTATTATTCACTATTTAAGTGTTTAATTATTTGGTGATGTGGTTTTTAAGTAAGATAGTAACTTTATGTTATTTATCGAGAGTTTTAGTTAACGCGCGAGTTAGTGAGAGTTAACGCGAGTTGGGCCAAGCCAATTGGGCTTGAGGCCCAATGGGCCTTATGGACTTGTGAGAGGCGCCATATGGTCAAGGGGAGGAGAGGAAACATTTCATTTTTTCTTGTTCTTGTGAAAGAAGAGAGAAGGGAGAGCTAAGGCAAGAGCTTGGAGGAGGGATTCGAGGAGCAATCGTGGAGCTTTCGTCGATCCAAGGTAAGAGAGTAGATTTCATATTCGTGGGTGACTCGAGGAAGGGGAGAATGTCGATTTCTCCTCACCCGAACTTCCTCCACCCCATTTTCGTTTTAGTTTGGATGGATTTTCTTAATGGAAATCGATTCTAAGGTTCATAACATGTTTAACATGCTCTTATCATGATGTATGAACGAATCTAATGGTTAAAAACGAGATTTATAAAGGATTAAACTCAAGAACTTTGTGTTCTTGAGAGTTTTGAGTAAAAGTGTTAAATCTCTACTTTTTCGTAGTAAAAATGGTAGATCGGTGAAATGAACCGTCCTTTTGTGTTTAGATATGTTTGTTGCACTTGAATACAAACTCATTTGGGGTTTATAACATGAAAAATGGGATTTTTGGGTGAATTTGGGTGGAAATCGCATGTTTTGAGCAGTTCTGGCAGGAGCTGTTCGCTACAGCTCGCTGCAGCTCGCTACGAGCAGGTGAGCCACTGGTGTGGTTCGCTGAAGCTCGCTGACCTTCGCTTAGCGAACTGCTCGCTACAGCTCGCTAAGGCTCGCTTAGCCACCGTGTCAGCACAGCACTTTGCTGTTTTGGAATTTGAATGACTTTGAGGGTTCTAACATGTTATATTATGTATTTTACCCAGTTTTTCGAGTAGATTCCGATTCCGGAGTTTGTTTTATGATAAAATGCATGCTTAATACACTTTACTTATATTATTAGTATTGTGTTAAAAATGTGAGTAAATGCATTGTATGTGTTGATGATTGTTGATGATGTGTGTTTAAATATCAAAGAAGTATATTAAGGTGTTAATCAACTTAATAAAGAAGGATATTAGAGTATGTTATTCTAATAAAGAAGTATATCGAATTATGTTATTCGATAAAGACGGATATTAAGGTATTGATTATCTTAATAAAGACGAACGTTGGATAGTGTTCCACGTTATTGTTGATGGGCAATATGCCATAATTGTTGATGAATATATTCATGAGTTTTGAGTGCATGCATCATGAATATTTAGGGATATTGGCTTGTCCAATAAAGAAGGATATCGAACTATATTTGTTTGATAAAGAAGGATATCGGAGGTGAGATACTCTGATAAAGACGATGGTACCACATGCATTAGAGGTGTCTAGAGGACATAACATGAATGTGAAGCATTAGATTGCATTAGGGATTTTGTGTGCATTTTATGATAAATGATGTTTGACACATACTTGGTGAATGTTGATTGTTAATCCGTATGTGAGGAGCAGAGTCCGTCATGACTATAAAATGAACAATGCAGAGTCCGTCATGACTATAAAATGAACAACGCAGAGTCCGTCATGACTATAAAATGAACAACGCAGGGTCCGTCATGACCATAATCTGAACAATGTATTTGTTAATGTTTTGGTATTGTCCGAGACGACGTGAAACTATATGATTTGGTGTATTTTGTGAATGATTGATTATGTGATAAATGAAGTATATGCATGATATATGAATATGCATGAATGATGGTGATGTATATGTATAATGTATGATTATGCATGTTTTTATGAAGAAGTGTTTAAGTACCATTTACTTACACTTATATTTTGAGTATGTTGTCTAACTCTCTTTTATGTGTTATGTGCTGGACCGTTGGGGGTCCAGATTGACAGGTTTTTGTGGTATTCGATGTCGAGTCGTCGGTGAAGCTCTGCTCTGATTGTGACACGGGAAAGGGTTGTATTTAGACTATAAGGTCTTTATGACTTTCGATATTTATTTGTAAAACTATACATTTTGATAAATGATTATTTTGTATAAACACTGTTTTTACTAATTAATTACATTAGTATTATTTTGATTGAAGAGTGTAATGCTCGAGCCATGACTTTTATAATAAATAACTTTGAGTTTCCGCCGCGTATTTTGAAAAAGATTTTTACTAAAGGTAGAAAAATAGAAATAATGGGTTTGGGTGTTACAATTGGTATCAGAGCCGCGTTGTCTTCGGACTGTGTGGGTTATGTGTCGATCAGAGCTGGTCTGTGCAGTCAGACCAAGTGAGTATTGTGTGTCAGTCGCGTTTGTCTAACATTTTTGTTGTGTTTGTTTTGTGAAATCACTTATGTTGTTCGTTTAGGAACTATGAGTGATGTGAATTGGATTAGATGATCCATTCTTTTGTTGAGTAATTGTATGAGTGCTATGCTTCTATGTTTATAATAGTTGTATATGCTTAGTGTTTAACCTTTGTGTAGTTTAAACTTGGTTGATTGATGCTTATTTGCTAATTGTTGATGATCCGGCATGATGTAAAACTGCATGTGACGATCCGGCATGATATAAAACTGCATGTGGTAATGATTTGAAATAATTTTAAAAGAAAAACTAATGTTATTTCTTGATGATGAAGATTTTGGTGAAAATAAAGAGTTATTTTCTTTTGAATAAGTGAAAATTAAATTTTCAAGATAGTGAGAAGAGTAGGATGTTAGTGAATCCTAGTGTGTGTTGTTATATGTTTGTTTATAACATGTGCTAGATGATTACTAGGAACTTGAATTGCTATGCGTTTTATGAGTACAAACATGAAGACCTCATAATTCTATGTCGTGATTGTTGATGCATGATTCTAATTGTGCTTTCAAGTCTATAATGATGTTATATGCTTGATGTTTTGGATTTTGTGGATTAGTAAGTCGAGAAAACGAGAGTTTAGTGAGCGTAAGTTCAAAACCGTAGCAGAGCACCCAGATTTTTGGATGTGCTCGCTAGGCGAAGAATGAACCTCGCTGAGTCTCGCTAAGTCTTGCTAAGTCCTGTGAATGTTTTTGACTTGTCTCGCTGGGAGCTCGCTAGCTTTTGCTAAGCGAGGGAGCCAGACAAGAAATTTATTTTGTTGACGTCTTGTTCTGAGTTGATTGAATGTGAGTATGAATTATTGCTATGCAATGTTCATTTTTCTTGTGTTGTTTTGATTTCCTAACTTTGAGAAGTGAGGGAAGTATAGGTTACTTGAATGCTTGCATGAATTTGTGTTAGTGTTTAGGTATCGTGGGTTAAGTTTTGTCCCCTGTATGCGACATGCGTATAAACGCTGTCGATACTAGTTTCTTCTTAGGAAGAATATGTTTAGAGACGATAGAACCGTTAGGTGTGAGCACCAGAAGTTCTAGTGGAAGAGTGTAGGTGGGTTTGAGATAAGTGGGGGAGAAGGTTATATCCCTCCGAGATGTTTCGAACGTGAGAAGATGAGATGAGTAGAGATGCTCTTGAAGCGGAATATTCAGGAAGTGGTGACGTTGTTCGAAGTGGAATGGATGGGAACAACAAGTTGTGAGAAACTATTAGAAGAGGAGTTGTCGGACCAAGTGTTTCGCCGTGAGGCGTTAGTGAGATTGGTTAAGTGAGATTAAGAGTATTCGGAATGATTGGAGATCGTGTGTTGCACTAAATGTATGGAGGCGTGTTTTGTGGGCCAAAGTTGAAGTACCTGTTTGATCGAAAGGAGTCGAATGTGAGGAAGAGGGAGTGATTATGATTCTTGAGAGGTGATGATATTGAAGTAAGTTGTCATCAAAGTGGATAGGATGTTGTAGCAGATGTTTGAGTAAGAAGCTTTACGTGAGTCGTGCATATGGTAGTAGGTTGAATTGGTTGAACAATTTGGAGTTCTAAGTCTAGTGTGTGAAGTAATTTTCATAAGAGATGTGAAGATTAGTGAATCGTTGGTGTTAATTAATCGAGGAAATTAAAGGAAGTAGGTTTTAAAATAGATGAGAATGGAATTGAGAAATATCATAATAGGATTGGTATGCTTGTTGAACCGTTGGAAGGAAGGATTGTATGAATAATCGAGTTTATTCGAAGATGGAAGTAGGATAACGATTCAAAGGATTTTGTGAGAGGCTTGTCGAAGAGTGATTGGATTTGGATAATGACAGGCACTACTAGAAAAAAATGAAACTGGGACAGAAATTTGTGACGGAATTAAAATCTGTCCCAAAATAATTAAATGGGGACGGAATTTGCGACACATTTCTGTCACAACTGTTTTTTAAAATGATTATTTATTTGCTTGGGACAGAATGAATATTCTGTCTCAATATTGAGATGAATTGATTTTTCTGTCACAAACTTGGGACAGAGTTTGTATTTCCGTCTCATCTTATTCTAAAAATTTAGTGAAAATAAGGAGGGAAAACTAGCGCCATTTGTTCAGTCAAACAAAAATAGTTATTATATATTATATTTATATATAAAATAAATATTTTTGGGTATGCTATAATTTTTTTTTATAATGCTATAAAATAAATTTAACTCTAATAATATCAAAAAGAAATCTAAAACCTCTATTAAAAAAAAATCTAAAATATATTAGGTAATTTTATTATTTTTCAAATTTTTTTTTATATTTATATTTTTGGTCAAGTAAGTTTAATTTACTTTTAAGTAATTTAAAAGAACTGTGGTATTAGCCTATTAGGTAACAAAAAAAAACTGTAAAAGGGCAGAGAAAGTAAAGGCAAGCCATTTAACTCATTAGAAAGAAAACGCAAACCAAAGAGAACCCTAATCGCCGTCTCTCTCTCGTCTCAACTCAGTCGCCACCGCACTCAGTCGCCACCGCACTCAGTCACCACCGTATCTCTTCAACTCAGTCGCCAGCGTCTCATCTCAACACGATTCACCACCGCCTCGTTTCTATCGGTATGAAATTTCTCGCCCCCGTTTCGTTGACACTTCTTTGTCTCCTCCGATTCATGCAATTTCTCGCCCCCTTTATCTGTTCACGTGAGAATCTGGCATTTTTAGTTAGTTCACACTTCACATCGTTATTCTTGACTGTGTATATATCTTAATAGTTCACACTTCACATTGTTATTTTCACTCTATTATTCAGTGTTTGTTACCCACTTCACATGCTTATGTAGCTAACACTTCCCTGATGATTATATATGTCATGTTGCTGTTTGGATTTAATTTCTTGCTAGGAAATATGGTGGAATCAAGATTGAAGAAATAGATGGTATCCAAACCAATGACACAGATTTGGAAGATGACCAGCTGTTGATATAATTTGAAGAAGATTTTGATGACAATGATTCAACTAATGAAGATGTTCCAAATGATCATATTGAACCTGATTATGATTAAATTTGTTTATTGTTTTTTTTTCTTCTTTCTTTTGGTTGAAAAGGTGATTATTGTTTTTTGTGAAAGTCATTATTCACACTGTTATATCATTGTTACTTCTTTGTATTTAAACATATGTGATTAATCTCTATGTCTTTATCATTACTTTAGATGTCAGGTATTGGTAAACCAAGAGGACTGCATAAACGATTTGTGGATAAAGGGAATGGAAAGAAAGTTCCAACCATTTCTACTAGTTTGGAGCAAAGGAACACTGCTATGCACACAACTTCAGTGTCACACTAGGAAGGGAAGACAACTTTGTTGATAAGAGATCAAGTGATGCATATGTGAGTATCTATTACAAAAAAGCCTAAACTTGTAGAAAAAAGCCTTGACTTTGGTTGCTGTGATTGTGGCCTTTTATTTTGCGGTGATTGTGTCCTTAATGATAAGAGATCAAGTTATCTGATATACTGTTGTGATTGTGGCCTTTTATTAGCTGTAATTTATGACCTGCACATGTATGTATAGAGTTTGCTTTGACAGTTTGTCCTTTTTGTCATGTGTTTCTGTTCTTGCTATTTTTTTAGTTTGTTGTCCAGTTGTTTTAGTAAACTTGTTCTCCGATTGGTGAATAAAACTGTTGGCTTGCATGAGTGTCGATTTGTGAATAAAACTTGTTCCCATGTTTCTGTTTCGAAGTTTTTGCTGGATTAGCATTTATCCAAGGGCTGCTACTTTATGGTGGAGTTGTTTTGTTGGTTTTTTAGTATGTATGTAGGAAGAATTTTTAGTGGGAGTTGTTCTGTTTGTAGAGTTTGTTATGTGTATCTAACTTCATTACATGTTATATTTATGTTTATTTTTTCCTAGGATAACATTGTAAATCTATGTTCACAAGTTGAGACTAGTGGCACTCAACCCAAGCCAATTGGTATGGATGGAAGCATGCTCACCCATGGCTCAACATCTCAATCAAATAAATATTCAAATTATGTTGATATTGTTCATGGCATGAGTGGAGAGGTTGATGCGGGACTACGACAACAATTGATATTTGGATTTAATGGATTTGGATGAAGATGATCCTTCTGTTGGTATTGTTAGTCGTGGAAGCAATGCCATTGATGGTTCAAATGCTAATGAGTAGTAATATTGATGACTTTGGATTAGAACTTAAAAATTATTGAAAGTTTGATATTTTGTAGGCACATTCAAGTTATTTGAACTTTAACCTTTTGAATGTAATGATAAAAGTTTGATATTTGGAGATACTTGTGTTTATGATAATTAATGATTACAAATTGAATTTGTAGTTCGATATGATACTTTAAATTGATGATGCAACACTATTTAATGTGCATTGTGTATATAAAAATTGTATTTGTGAAAATATCTGAGAAAAATTTTATACCTGCCAACAATATTGGAAAAAACAAAATACAAATCTTGGGACGGAATTTGAATATTCTGTCACAATATTGAGACCGAATTTAATCATTCTGTCGCCAATTTGGGACGGAATAAATGTAGTGTGTTTAGACAATAATTAAATTCTGTCCCGGATTCCGTCCCTAAAATGCGACAGAATCTAATTTTCCGTCCCAAACAAATTGCGACAGCGAAATTGCGACGAAATAAATTTGTCGCAGATTCCGTCCCAAATATGATTTGGGACGAAAATTTGAACTGTTGTGCGACGGAAAATTCCGTCCCAGATCAATTTTTTTCTAGTAGTGAGGGCAATTTGTGTCGAAGTTGAATGAGATCCTAGAAGTGGAGATGAAGCTAAATGAGAGGTATCATTTTTGAATGATGAAGAATAAGAAAGTTAGCCGTTGGAGAACGTGTTGAGAATGAGTAGTATGAGGTCATGTTGGAAGTGACTTGTGTTAGGTGAGAATTTGCGAAAAGGATTATCGCACATGTGAGTAGATGTTGTGTTTTATCACATATAGTGAGGAGTTGAAGACGATGCCTAAAGTAAGTGTCGGAGTGCATTTTGTAGTGCCCAAAAGATAAGAGTGAGTAAGTATTTGCTAAGGAATTTGGATTCATGGAATGGAAGAGTCGGTGGAGACTAGTGTTGTTAGATGCATCGTGGATGTTGATGAGGTATGGTCACAATCGGTGACAGTGAAGTAAAGGATTTTAAATTGTTTCATCATGGATGATGGGACGGTAGTGATTTGGCGAATAAGGAACCGATGGGTGAATAAACGGAGAAGATTATGCTTATTGCAATGCAAGATGATGAGGAACATCGATAGATGGATTATGGGCAAATTGAAGATGTCGTTTGGAATCAACGAGATAGAGGTTATGATTGTTCGGAGAACCAATTTTAGGCGGTAGCCTAATTTTGAAGTGGCGAATTGCTAAGGGATTAAGGAGAAGTGGTATTGGAAATTGTTTGCGTTAAGGAATGCAATTATCGGTTGAGAGATTACTTGGAAACAGAATAGTCGTATTGGATTCGACTCAATGTGAGAAAAGGAATTTGACGGTTAGAGACGGTAGTTTTTAGCATGTGTCGAGGAAGATTTGAGAATGTGGGTCATCAAGTGATCGTTGGAATTGAACTATCGAGTGATATGTTGGAATAAGATTCGAATATGAATAAGTGGTGTAGCACAGTTAAGTGATTCATGAGGGAATCAAATATTTATGAGAATCATGGAGTTGTGGAAGTATTCCACGGAAGTATCTTTCGGAGAGTTCGATTGTTTGTACATGTTTTGGGGTAGAGTTGTGAGTACCGTAGAATGTGAGTCTGTGGATGTTTCGTGCGAAGTTGACGTTTTAGCGGTTTGATAAGAATGGTTTATGCCGATATCATGATTGTTGACTATCTATCGACAAATTGAGGAACTGGCCGTCCTTGATCTCTTGTTGATAAATGGACAAAAATTGTGTTGGATGGGATAAACTAATTTTGTCATACTTGGTAATGTGTAGCGTTTTGAGCGTTTCGTTGGAGGGTCGGATACAGGAGTTATCCGGAGTTGTTTACACGCGTAATTTTCGAGGGCGAAAATCTTTTTAAGTAGGGGAGAGTTGTAACGACCCAAATTTATTATTCACTATTTAAGTGTTTAATTATTTGGTGATGTGGTTTTTAAGTAAGATAGTAACTTTATGTTATTTATCGAGAGTTTTAGTTAACGCGCGAGTTAGTGAGAGTTAACGCGAGTTGGGCCAAGCCAATTGGGCTTGAGGCCCAATGGGCCTTATGGACTTGTGAGAGGCGCCATATGGTCAAGGGGAGGAGAGGAAACATTTCATTTTTTCTTGTTCTTGTGAAAGAAGAGAGAAGGGAGAGCTAAGGCAAGAGCTTGGAGGAGGGATTCGAGGAGCAATCGTGGAGCTTTCGTCGATCCAAGGTAAGAGAGTAGATTTCATATTCGTGGGTGACTCGAGGAAGGGGAGAATGTCGATTTCTCCTCACCCGAACTTCCTCCACCCCATTTTCGTTTTAGTTTGGATGGATTTTCTTAATGGAAATCGATTCTAAGGTTCATAACATGTTTAACATGCTCTTATCATGATGTATGAACGAATCTAATGGTTAAAAACGAGATTTATAAAGGATTAAACTCAAGAACTTTGTGTTCTTGAGAGTTTTGAGTAAAAGTGTTAAATCTCTACTTTTTCGTAGTAAAAATGGTAGATCGGTGAAATGAACCGTCCTTTTGTGTTTAGATATGTTTGTTGCACTTGAATACAAACTCATTTGGGGTTTATAACATGAAAAATGGGATTTTTGGGTGAATTTGGGTGGAAATCGCATGTTTTGAGCAGTTCTGGCAGGAGCTGTTCGCTACAGCTCGCTGCAGCTCGCTACGAGCAGGTGAGCCACTGGTGTGGTTCGCTGAAGCTCGCTGACCTTCGCTTAGCGAACTGCTCGCTACAGCTCGCTAAGGCTCGCTTAGCCACCGTGTCAGCACAGCACTTTGCTGTTTTGGAATTTGAATGACTTTGAGGGTTCTAACATGTTATATTATGTATTTTACCCAGTTTTTCGAGTAGATTCCGATTCCGGAGTTTGTTTTATGATAAAATGCATGCTTAATACACTTTACTTATATTATTAGTATTGTGTTAAAAATGTGAGTAAATGCATTGTATGTGTTGATGATTGTTGATGATGTGTGTTTAAATATCAAAGAAGTATATTAAGGTGTTAATCAACTTAATAAAGAAGGATATTAGAGTATGTTATTCTAATAAAGAAGTATATCGAATTATGTTATTCGATAAAGACGGATATTAAGGTATTGATTATCTTAATAAAGACGAACGTTGGATAGTGTTCCACGTTATTGTTGATGGGCAATATGCCATAATTGTTGATGAATATATTCATGAGTTTTGAGTGCATGCATCATGAATATTTAGGGATATTGGCTTGTCCAATAAAGAAGGATATCGAACTATATTTGTTTGATAAAGAAGGATATCGGAGGTGAGATACTCTGATAAAGACGATGGTACCACATGCATTAGAGGTGTCTAGAGGACATAACATGAATGTGAAGCATTAGATTGCATTAGGGATTTTGTGTGCATTTTATGATAAATGATGTTTGACACATACTTGGTGAATGTTGATTGTTAATCCGTATGTGAGGAGCAGAGTCCGTCATGACTATAAAATGAACAATGCAGAGTCCGTCATGACTATAAAATGAACAACGCAGAGTCCGTCATGACTATAAAATGAACAACGCAGGGTCCGTCATGACCATAATCTGAACAATGTATTTGTTAATGTTTTGGTATTGTCCGAGACGACGTGAAACTATATGATTTGGTGTATTTTGTGAATGATTGATTATGTGATAAATGAAGTATATGCATGATATATGAATATGCATGAATGATGGTGATGTATATGTATAATGTATGATTATGCATGTTTTTATGAAGAAGTGTTTAAGTACCATTTACTTACACTTATATTTTGAGTATGTTGTCTAACTCTCTTTTATGTGTTATGTGCTGGACCGTTGGGGGTCCAGATTGACAGGTTTTTGTGGTATTCGATGTCGAGTCGTCGGTGAAGCTCTGCTCTGATTGTGACACGGGAAAGGGTTGTATTTAGACTATAGGGTCTTTATGACTTTCGATATTTATTTGTAAAACTATACATTTTGATAAATGATTATTTTGTATAAACACTGTTTTTACTAATTAATTACATTAGTATTATTTTGATTGAAGAGTGTAATGCTCGAGCCATGACTTTTATAATAAATAACTTTGAGTTTCCGCCGCGTATTTTGAAAAAGATTTTTACTAAAGGTAGAAAAATAGAAATAATGGGTTTGGGTGTTACAGTATTCATTGCTCTTTAAATGAGAACGTGAAGAGAGTAAAAATAAAAATTTATTGAATTTCCCACAACTGTTAAGAGTTAGTTTATAGGGTATCTACTGCATGCATCTGTGATCTATCATAATAAAAGGGTTACTACAGCATAAAATTAGAAAATAAAAACTGTGCATATATAATTATTGACCAACCAAATTGATTCTAATTGTGAGAGAGTATGTATGTATGTATGTATGTATGATCCAACGTCAAAGATTTAGGTACAACCAATCAACTAATAATGAATTCAAGTTGAACCATGACACTTCCTTTCTTTGTCTCTTTTGTATATGAATAGGATAAGTGAAAAATCTGAAGTATGCTCCTATTTAGGACCAGAAGAACTAGTAGTAGCACCTCACGGCCACTCTCTCTCCGATAACTCTTCTCGCCGGTAACTCTCTCTCTCTCTCTTCCCGTTTTTCCATTAACCATTCTCCTTCTGTTGAAGCTAGATACTGTTTTCTCTTTTATGAGTATCATCATAGCGTTTGTTCTCTAATTAGTTTCAAAAGTTCCTTCCAATAATCATTTGATTTTAGGACTATATATATTCTTATTCTTTCTTTTGGAAGATTTATATTTTTAGTTCAAAATAGATATATTCTTATTCTAAAATGTCTATATTTTTGCCTGGAGGCTTATTTTGGTAAGGTTTTTTTTTTCTTATCCCTAATTTTTTGCCGGAAGACTCTATTTGACATTATTTTGAATGAGACCAATAATTTGCAAAGTGTGTTGGCTTTTTCAAAAGCTTTTCTGTTGGTTAAATTCTGACCGACATGGTTAAATGTTGTTTCATTAACCGGCAAGTCTTATTAGATTAGATACCCTATATTTAGTATATTTGGGTGATATATTGACTCAAAATATATTAGTTGCTATTGACTCTAGGATGGTAATATGTTGCCTCAATGATGCTTAAATTAAATTTCTATTGGCTCTGCAAATTCTCATATGGTTAAAAGTTGCATCGGTGTACGAATCCTATTGGCTAGATAAATTCGATTAAATGTTGCCTTTGATGACCCAACTTTGGTTTAATGTTGCCTCGATGACCCAACTTTAGTTAAATGTTGCCTCGATGTCACAACTTCGGTTAAATGTTGCTTCGATGACCCTTAAGTCCAATTATTATTGGCTATATAAATTCGGTTAAATGTTGCCTCGATGGCCCTTATTAAATGTTTCCTCGAAGAGCCTTAGTTAAATGTTGCCTCGATGACCCGTAAAGTCAATTTTTATTGGCTGTGTAAATTCGCTTAAATGTTGCCGCGATGACCCTTTTTAAAAGTTGCCTCGATGAACCTTAAGTCCAATTCTTATTGACTATATAAATTCGGTTAAATGTTGCCTCAATGACTCTTAAGTTCAATTATTTTTGGCTAAATAAATTCAGTTAAATGTTGCCTTGATGACTCTCATTAAATGTTGACTCGATGACCCCATTAAATGTTAAATGTTGCCTCGATGAGTCTTAGTTAAATGTTGTCTCGATGAGCCTTATTGGCTATATAAATTGAGTTAAATGTTGCCTCGATGACCCTTATTAAAAGTTGCATCAATGAACCTTAAGTCCAATTCTTATTGACTATATAAATTCGGTTAAATGTTCTCTCGTCGATGACCCTTATTAAATGTTGTCTCGATGGCTCTCAAGTTCAATTATTATTGGCTAAATAAATTCGGTTAAATGTTGCCTCGATGACCATCATTAGATGTTGACTCGATGACCTTTATTGAATGTTGCCTCGATGACCCTTAGCTACACGTTGTCTCGATGAAACTCAAGTCCAATTCTTATTGGCTATATCATTTCGGTTAAATGTTGCCTCGCTGACCTTTATTAAATGTTGTCTCGATGGCCAGTGATGGATAATTTTCGCAAGTGAACGAATTACCACGTAGTAATAAAAATATCGATCCACAGGGATTGTGTGATCAAACCAGTCCAATAGTGCTCATAAACATTATGCAAGAATTACACATAAATTGGGGGTATGTTGAGTGATGAATTGTTAGAAAACGTGCTTTGATATAATGGAAAAGCGAGGTAGAATCATCGGAATCGCCTAGTCTATAGCTAAACCACATGCAATCTACTATATCATAGGAATCTACTCAAGTGTTCACAACTAGATCGACAAATTAGTGAATCGCAATCTCTTGTCAAAATCCACTCTATTCGTTGTCGATACTCCCCCGATCTCTCGGGCGGAAGCTACCTACAACGAATGATATTAACGCGCGTCAATCGTTCGCTACGCTCTATGTCTCAATCTCTCGACCGGAAACACTCGAGCGCTCAATGCAATTCAGTTCAGAAATAAATCAATACTCTCGCACGTGACTTAACTCAAAATCATTACAACACTAATGAAGGATTATAAAGCATTAAACATCGAATTGCATTAAATCAACACTATGAACAGAGTAGATTCTTACACATATAGCAGATTACAACTAATCTATCTACATCCTAGACTATCCTAGATCCTACCTCCAAAGAAGCTTAGCTCCTCATCTCCCTTTGTTCGCGTCCTAGCTTCAATGTCATGGCTTGTGAATCCATGCTATCGATGTGCTTGGAGCTATCCTCTGGAGTCTTGAATCCCAATCTTGAAGTTCCAAACCCAGAATGTAGATCAAATTTGCAGAATTTTCCAACCCTCAAACAGAATTATGCAGAAACCATATATACTGAACGCAACCACGCCGCGCGCCAGATCTATCACGCCGCGCGTGGTTGCAGATCCATCAACTACGCCGCGCGTGATAACGGTATCACGCGGCGCGTGATCAAGTCAGAGAGCAATCTTCTTCTTGAACAAGGCTTCACGCTGCGCGTGGTCAGGTATCCGCCGCGCGTGATCGGAGTAAAAATCTTGGCTCCCTGTGAGCTCCATCACGCGGCGCGTGATGGGCTACGCCCCCAGCGTAGTTAAAAACATCCATTTCCTGCAATTTTTCCTGTTTTCTTGCAAAACAAGTAATCAAGCTTATGGTTAGATTTCTCTTATATTTATTGCTAAAAACCTACTAAAATGCATCCAATGTTGCTAAAATAGGCCTGGATTAGAGAGTGTGACGATTCGTCATCACAACCCCAAACTTAAACCTTTCCTTGTCCTCAAGGAAACAACTTTTACCTCAAGCTTTTGTGTCAAGACCTTGGCATTTTCCTTAAATTCACTTGAATCATACATACGTGAGACTCACCTGATGATCAATGATCCACCTGCAAACAATGCTCAATTGCACAACCGTTCCCGCAAGACATTTTCAAGTAGTTCACACTTTTCGACCAAGGCTCTATGATTTCATCACACTACTCACATGCACTCTTCAGTTTTTGGTAATTCACTCAAATCAACACATCCATGCAAGTCAACAATAATTTTGCAAGTAATCTAAGAATTCATTCGGTTCACTTTGTGCACACACATTAGAGGTCTTTTAGGGTTATAACGTGGCTTGGCTAGGGTGGATGGTGACATTTTGGATAAGTAGTAGAAAAACTTGGAGTTAGATCCCCCTATTAGTCAAAGAACATTTCCATAAACCAAACCCTTTTGAAATATAGTGGACTAGAGAAATATTTCACATCATCAAACAAAGTTTTTCAATTCTTTTGAATTCAAGGCTATCACTTCTTTTCCATATATTTTTTTCACATTCATTCATCTTGTTTTATTTTTTTATTTTCTTCTTTTTTGTTTTTTTTCTTTTTTTTTCTTCTTTGCCTTGCAATTTTTGAAATTTTTCAATCAAAACTTTTATAAAATCTCTAGTACCCTCACCCCAAACTTTATTTGTTGCTAATTCCAAAGAGCAACCCCAAACTTAGCGGTGAGCAATGCGCATCAACCACTAATTAGGTGCCTAACCTCCAAGAAAGTCATTCCTTTTTTTTTTCAAAATGTTCTTAAGGTTGTGCACAATAACATTTTCTTTTTCAGCTCAAATTGGTTAAGCAAAGGATAATTATATGTAAGGGTGGATAGAAAGGCTCAAAGGTACCAAGGAACATGCCTCGTGTGTGCTACAAAAGTACCAATCAAATAAAAAGACGACAAGCAAAATCGAGAGACAATACATGAGTGGATATCACACATAGAAGGAAAAGGAGTGTTTGGCTCAATACCTCTCGGTTGGGTCGAATCAAAGAACCGGTCAAAAAGTGTGCGTTCCCTTCCTTTGCCTCTTGATCACATGAGTGCAACAAGCTATTGCACTGCAAGTTTCACAAATCACACACGGAGAAAATCATGCAATTGATACTCAAGTAACTAGAAGGAACATGCCAAAATATTGAAACAAACTCTAGAAGTAAAAACCATTCCACAATAATACAAGACAAAATTCAAATTCAGAGTACACAAATAAAACATCCAGCCAATATCCAAGCAACATCAAAATATTATTACAAACCAACGAAAGTAAAATAAACGAAAGTAAAAGGTATAGAAAGAGTAGTAAAGTAGCAGCAGAGCAGAGATTAGATGGATGGATCTGAGGCCTACAACCAAACACCAGACTGTATACCTTAATACCTGCGAAAAACCCTCATAGCTTGAATTAATGAAATGCAGGTTTACTGAATTCACTTGCACTGAATTTAGGCTTCACATCGCACTTAAGAACTTAGTGAAATTGATAGATCTGAAGCCTAAAACCACGCAGATGAATTTGAACCCTGATGAATGGTGCGTCTTTAGCTAGAAATTGAGAGTTTAAATAATCAGAACAGAGTCACCTGATGACGTTGCGCGTGACTTACTCCACGCCGCGCGTGATCTATTTCAAATTCCTCTTTTGCCCAAACTCCAACGGTCATGTTGACCAAATTCAAACAGTCAGGTTGACTTGACGACGCCGCGCGTAGTCTTACTCACGCCGCGCGTGATCACTCTAACAAAACCACTTTCCTCTCTGCCTTGTTCACGCAGCGCGTGAAAGATACCATGCCGCGCGTGATCACTAGACAGAGAGCTAACTTATCTATTTCCTTCATCACGCCGCGCGTAGAAAGCCTTTACGCCGCGTGTGATCGATACTCTAGAGGCACCCCTTTCCTCAACTTATACTACGCCGCGCATGATTGCACTACGCCGCGCGTGATTGCACTACGCCCCCAGCGTAGTTCACTTCAACAGTCCTCTGTTCTTGCTCTGTTTGCTGCCGAATGCTGCGCACCTTCCTACATATTGCAAAACAAACAACTAAACATTAGAAACCGTTGGGTTGCCTCCCAACCAGCGCTTGTTTAACGTCCCGATGCTTGACGTTCCATGCCCCTAAGGGTCTTGGAAGAAAAGAGCCACATTGTGCCGAACGAGCTCTCCACCACGATAAACTTTCAACCTTTGACCATTCACCTTAAAACTCTGATTCTCCTCCCCTGATTTGAAGATTTCCACAGCCCCATGTGGAAACACTTCCTTAACTATAAAAGGACCAGACCACTTGGACTTGAGTTTACCGGGGAATAACTTGAATCGGGAGTTGAACAGTAACACCAACTGTCCTTCGTGAAACTCTTTTGGAACTAATTTCGCATCATGATAGCGTTTAGTCCTTGCCTTGTACAGTACTGCATTCTCATATGCCCTTTCGCGCCACTCCTCTAACTCATTGAGCTTCAACAACCGAGCTCTACCGGCGAGTGTGGCATCCATGTTCAGTTGCTTAACAGCCCAGTATGCTTTATGCTCAAGCTCTACGGGTAAATGACATGCTTTCCCATAAACCAACTGATACGGGGAAAACCCGAGGTGGGTTTTAAATGCAGTACGGTATGCCCATAATGCATCATCGAGTTTGAGTGACCAATCCTTCCTTGATGAAGAAACCGTCTTCTCAAGAATCTGTTTCAACTGACGATTGGACACTTCAACTTGTCCGGAAGTTTGAGGATGATAAGGAGTAGCAACCTTGTGCTTAACATTATACTTCCTCAACAAATTTTCAAGATGCTGATTAATGAAGTGCTTTCCCCCATCGCTGATTAAGATCCTTGGTACCCCGAACCTTGTAAATATGTTCTTTTTGAGAAACCGCACCACAGTGGCTGAATCATTGGCTTGGCAGGCTGTAGCTTCGACCCACTTCGTAACATAATCCACACAAACCAAAATGTGCACATTAGATTGGGACGAAGGAAATGGTCCCATGAAATCGATCCCCCATACATCAAATGGTTCGACTTCAGTTAGGCCATGCTGAGGCATCTCATCTCTTTTAGAAACACTCCCCGATCTTTGACACGCATCACAAGCTTTTACAAACTCCATACAATCTTGAAAGATCGTTGGCCAAAAGAATCCACATTGTAAAACCTTCGCGGCTGTTCTTGGGCCACTATGATGCCCTCCACAAGGTGAGTTATGGCAATGCCACATAATACCTCGGATCTCACTATCAGCCACACATCGACGAATCATGCCATCACTACTCATCTTGAACAAAAATGGGTCGTCCCAGAAATAATGTCGCGAGTCCGCGAAGAGCTTCTTCTTCTGTTGTGCCGTCATTTCTTCCGGAATGAATCCACTAGCTTTGAGGTTGGCAATGTCACCGAACCATGGAAACTCAGATATTGCAAGTAATTTTTCATCCGGGAATTCACACTTAATAGCTTCTTCCTTATTAGTAACATCCGGGTTGCTTAGCCTTGAGAGGTGGTCAGCCACCACATTCTCTACCCCCTTCTTGTCTCGAATTTCCAAATCAAACTCCTGTAAGAGCAACATCCATCGCAACAATCGCGGCTTGGAATCGCCCTTTGTCAACAAGTACTTCAAAGCTGAATGATCTGTAAAAACAATCACTTTTGACCCAATTAGATAGGAACGAAACTTTTCCAAAGCGAATACCACTGCTAGCAATTCCTTCTCCGTTGTGGTGTAGTTAATTTGATTCTCATTAAGGACCTTGCTAGAGTAGTATATCACATGGAAAAGTTTGTTATGGTGTTGGCCTAGGACCGCTCCAACCGCGTAATCACTTGCATCGCACATCAATTCAAAAGGGAGATCCCATTGTGGCGCAACGATCACGGGAGCAGTGACCAACTTAGTTTTAAGACAATTAAACGCAGTCACACAAGCCTCATCAAAAAGAAACACCGTATCCTTGACTAGTAAAGATGATAAGGGTTTTGCAATTTTTGAAAAATCCTTAATGAACCGCCGGTAGAACCCGGCATGTCCGAGAAAACTCCTTACCCCCTTTACATTTAACGGTGGAGGTAGCTCTTTGATTACCTCAATTTTGGCTTGGTCTACTTCAATCCCCTTTGAGGAGATTTTGTGGCCGAGAACAATCCCTTCTCTTACCATGAAGTGACATTTTTCCCAATTTAAAACCAAATTGGTACTTATACATCTTTTCAGCACATCATTCAAATTAGAAAGACAAAAATCGAAGGACTTACCGAAAACCGAAAAGTCATCCATAAATACCTCCATTGTGTCCTCCATCATATCGGAGAAGATGGCAAGCATACATCTTTGAAATGTTGCTGGGGCATTGCATAATCCAAATGGCATTCTTCGATATGCGAACACCCCAAAGGGACAAGTAAAAGCGGTTTTTTCTTGATCTTCCGGATCGACGGTGATCTGATTGTAACCTGAGTAACCATCAAGGAAACAGTAAAACTCCTGCCCCGCTAACCGTTCCAACATCTGATTCATGAATGGCAAGGGAAAGTGATCCTTCCTGGTAGCGGTGTTGAGTCGGCGATAGTCGATGCACATACGCCATCCCGTAACAGTCCTAGATGGAATAACCTCATTCTTATCGTTTTTCACCACAGTCATTCCCCCCTTTTTTGGCACCACATGGACCGGGGATACCCAAGCACTATCGGAAATAGGGTATATCATGCCGGCCTCCAAGAGTTTCAGCACCTCTTTCTTCACAACTTCCTTCATGGTAGGATTGAGTCTTCGTTGAGGTTGCACAACTGGTTTAAACTCAGCGTCCAACTTGATTTTATGCATGCAAAAAGTGGGACTTATTCCTTTTAGATCGGAGATAGTCCACCCCATTGCGGCTTTGTTGGACTTTAAGACCCTCAACAGTTTTTCCTCTTCCAAATGAGTGAGTTTGCTGCTAATGATGGCTGGAAACGAAGCATCATCACTTAAGAACACATACTTTAGATGTGAAGGGAGTTGCTTCAGTTCGGGAGCTTTCCTTTCGTCTTCCATTTGATCAGTATTATTCACTTCAAGGAGGTTTTCAAACTTAGGACTTTCATCTATCCGATTAGCATTCAAATTGCTAAGACATAACTCAATTTCTCGCTCCCATTCGTCTTCCAAATTATCCATGGAGTTAACTAACACTTTTTCAAGAGTGGAGGAGGAATGTTGAACCTTAAAAATATCTTCAATGACCTCGTCAACCAATTCAATTCTGAAACATTGAGTGTCATCGTCATGTTGTTTCATAGCTTCAAACACATTAAAAAGGATTTGTTCACCATCAGTTCGGAGCATTAGTTCTCCCAACTCCACATCGATAAGGGCGCGTCCGGTAGCTAAGAATGGTCTTCCTAGCAGCAGGGGTTCCCAATTCTTATCTTCTTCCATGTCTAAGACAACAAAGTCAGCTGGGAACACAAATCCGCCGACTCGAACCAGCACATCATGTAAGATGCCTTCCGGATACACGATGGATCTATCCGCCAAAGAGAGACTCATCTTTGTCGGCTTTGCTACGGCTCCCGGTATCTTCTTCATCATTGATAACGGCATCAAATTTACACTTGCACCCAAGTCACACAAAGCCTTTCCAATAGTAAGATCCCCAATGGAACAAGGAATTGTAAAGCTTCCCGGATCTTTCTTTTTCTGAGGTAGCTTCCGTTGAATGAGGGCGCTGCATTCTTCCGTCATACTAACCATTTCATCATCTAATGGTTTTCTTTTCTTTGTGAGCAGCTCCTTCAAAAACTTTGCATAACTCGGCATTTGCTCCAATGCCTCAACCAATGGTATAGCCATCTCAAGCTTGTTCAACACCTTCATGAACTTCTTGAACTCCTTCTCTCGCTCAAGATTCTTAACTTTCTTTCTCCTAGGAAAAGGCATCCTAGCATATGGCGATTCATCAACTCCTTTACCTTTCTCAATCTTCTTACTCTCTTTTTCTTTTATCTCCCTCTGTTTTTCAACTTCTTCTTCCTCATCCTTACTAATCTCCACTTCCTTAGACATCTTTTCATTTTCTACTTCTCCCTCATGTCTCTCATGTTCAACTACAACCTCTTGCTTATTTTCAACCTCTCCCTCATTGACCTTCTTTTTCAAGGGCTTCTCCACAGCTGGCCGTTCCGGTATCTCTCTACTCCTCAAAGTGATTCCATTGCAAGTTTCATTTTTAGGATTATCATGAGTGTTTCCACCGAAACCTCCTTGGTTTTGCAACATAGAAAACTGTCTTGACAGCTGACCCATTTGCACCTCAAGATTCTTTATAGAAGCTTCATGATTCTTGTTAGAGGTTGCTTGACTCGATTTCATCGCTTCAAAGTTGCTTTGGGTCATGAGCATGAACTGATTTAGAGTCTCTTCCATCCTTGATGGAGGCCTTTGCTGCTGTTGCGGTGCACCTTGACCTTGCATACCGTTCCCCCACTCGGAACCGTTGTTATTGTTGTTGTACGGCTTTCGGAAATTGGCTAAGTAGCGAGCCTCCTCTGAACCCTCCGGGAAGCATCCGCCATTTGGGTGGTCCTGCAAACAAAAATCACAGCGCACATTGTCAATTTTACCTATTGGAGAAGATTGAACTTGTGGATTGGACAGCAGCTTCATCATTGCTTCCATTTGGCTAGTCATTAGCTTTTGCTGCGCCAATAGTGCTGTTTGAGTATCCAATTCCAACACTCCGCCTTTCTTCTTGGCTCCTCTATCATTAGTAGCTCTATACTCGTTTTGAGCCATGCTTTCCACCAATTCTCTTGCTTCAGTTTCGTCACGATTCTTCAACGAACCACCGGCTGATGCGTCAAGTATCATTTGCGTTTGAGCCCTCAAACCTTGGGTAAACATTTGCATCTGATTGTGGCCATCGAAACCGTGATTCGGACACCTTTTAAGACAAACTTTGAACCTCTCCCAAGCATCATACAACGTTTCACCATCCGCTTGTTCGAAGTTGCTAATTTCAGCCCTTCTTTCTAGAAACTTGTGAATGGGAAAGTAACGATCTAAGAACTTCCGCTCCAGCTGTCTCCAAGTCTCAATCGTTCCGGCGGGTATCGTGTCCAACCAATCTTTAGCACGGCCGGTGAGAGAATGCTTGAATAACCTCAGTCTTTTGTCTGATTCACTCACCCCCGGTGGATCGGTATAGTCGCAGGCTTCATAGAAGTGAGACAAGTGTAAGTTCGGGCATTGAGCTTCCGATCCTGAATAAGGATTCTCTTTTAGGGCGGAGAGGACCGTGTTCTTGATGTCGAATGAAACAGGATTCGCCGGCTGAAAGCCTTGATTTGCCAACGCGTCATTGTCTCTCCTCCCATAATCACCAAGGGTACGCCTTTGCGGTTGCGGAACCGGTGGAACCTGCTCTTCTTCCATTGTGGCTGAAGTCTGTCCTTGACAGTCCGGTGTATCTCTTGGCAAAGCTGTTCCCCTTGAAGCTTGAGCTTCCCTTGTTGCCTTCCGAATTGCGCGAGCTGTCCTTTCAATTCCGGGATCGAAATGTAGCTCCGTGGGACCTGTTCTCCGCATGCACAATGAAACACACAAGTAGAACGCTCCGGTAGAAAAAATATCAAACAGAAAAAATAAAGGAAACACATAAAATATGAACACTATTGCCTTGTCGAATCAATCACAATCCCCGGCAACGGCGCCAAAAACTTGATGGATAATTTTCGCAAGTGAACGAATTACCACGTAGTAATAAAAATATCGATCCACAGGGATTGTGTGATCAAACCAGTCCAATAGTGCTCATAAACATTATGCAAGAATTACACATAAATTGGGGGTATGTTGAGTGATGAATTGTTAGAAAACGTGCTTTGATATAATGGAAAAGCGAGGTAGAATCATCGGAATCGCCTAGTCTATAGCTAAACCACATGTAATCTACTATATCATAGGAATCTACTCAAGTGTTCACAACTAGATCGACAAATTAGTGAATCGCAATCTCTTGTCAAAATCCACTCTATTCGTTGTCGATACTCCCCCGATCTCTCGGGCGGAAGCTACCTACAACGAATGATATTAACGCGCGTCAATCGTTCGCTACGCTCTATGTCTCAATCTCTCGACCGGAAACACTCGAGCGCTCAATGCAATTCAGTTCAGAAATTAAATCAATACTCTCGCACGTGACTTAACTCAAAATCATTACAACACTAATGAAGGATTATAAAGCATTAAACATCGAATTGCATTAAATCAACACTATGAACAGAGTAGATTCTTACACATATAGCAGATTACAACTGATCTATCTACATCCTAGACTATCCTAGATCCTACCTCCAAAGAAGCTTAGCTCCTCATCTCCCTTTGTTCGCGTCCTAGCTTCAATGTCATGGCTTGTGAATCCATGCTATCGATGTGCTTGGAGCTATCCTCTGGAGTCTTGAATCCCAATCTTGAAGTTCCAAACCCAGAATGTAGATCAAATTTGCAGAATTTTCCAACCCTCAAACAGAATTATGCAGAAACCATATATACTGAACGCAACCACGCCGCGCGCCAGATCTATCACGCCGCGCGTGGTTGCAGATCCATCAACTACGCCGCGCGTGATAACGGTATCACGCGGCGCGTGATCAAGTCAGAGAGCAATCTTCTTCTTGAACAAGGCTTCACGCCGCGCGTGGTCAGGTATCCGCCGCGCGTGATCGGAGTAAAAATCTTGGCTCCCTGTGAGCTCCATCACGCGGCGCGTGATGGGCTACGCCCCCAGCGTAGTTAAAAACATCCATTTCCTGCAATTTTTCCTGTTTTCTTGCAAAACAAGTAATCAAGCTTATGGTTAGATTTCTCTTATATTTATTGCTAAAAACCTACTAAAATGCATCCAATGTTGCTAAAATAGGCCTGGATTAGAGAGTGTGACGATTCGTCATCAGCCAGTAAGTCTAATTCTTATTGGCTAGATAAATTCGGTTAAATGTTCCCTCTATGACTCTTGTTAAATGTTGTCTCGATGACCTTAAGCCCAATTTTTATTGGCTTTATAAATTCGGTTAAATGTAGCCTCGAGGACCCTTATTATATATTGCCTCGATGACCCTTAAGTTCAATTATTATTTGGCTATATAAATTTGGTTAAATGTTGCCTCGATGACCCTTATTAAATGTTGCCTCGATGATCCTTAAGTCCAGTTCTTATTGGCTATATAAATTCGGTTAAATGTTGTCTCAATGTCCTTACTAAATGTTGTCGCGATGACCCTTATTAAATGTTGCATCGTTGAGACGTTGAGCTTTTGTATTAGTAAAATTCTGACCGATATGGTTAAACGATCTTTCGATATCTGGTAAGTTATCCTATATTTAATATGTTTGGGTGATATGTTGACTCAAAATATATTAGTGATGTTGACTCTAGAAATCATGTTACGATGGTAATATGTTTGCTTCGATGACGCTTAAGTTCAATTTCTTTTGAATTTGCAAATTCCTGTCAGAGGAGCTAGATAATTATATGACGTAGTTTATGGAAGAATTCAAGGAGTTTGAGACGCAGAATGTTAAGTACCAAGTGTTAGAATCAGAGATACACAAATAGAAAAAGAGAAAAACGGCTAGGGTTGAAAGTGTGAAAACACAAGAAGGGGAGGGGGGGGTTGAATTGTGTTTTATATAAGTTAAAACTTTTTCTAAGTTTCCACTCAAATAAGATAGCAACGGATAAAACAAGCAAACACAATAAAGAGATCAGAGGAAGAGAAAGTACACAGCAGATTTACCTCTCACAAAACGAGAGTAGTCCAGTCCCCTTGCACTTCCAAAGGATTTCACTATAATCATACAAGATTACAAATGCTCAAGCACACAGCAAGAGACTTCTACATAATGCTCAAACACTCAGCAAGAGACTTCTCAAACTTAAGAAAGTAAGAAAGTTTGTTGAGATAATACAATACACTTAAGAGAACCTTAATAATGAAATACAATGAGTACTAAAAAGACTTCAAAGTATTTTGAATAAAACTGAGATTCAAGGTTCAGAGGATGAGTGTTTGTATTGACAGTTCGAGTGTACAAAGGAGCGTGCACGTGTAGATCCTTATCTTCAAATATGAAGTGAGAATATAGACCAATACAACGCTCCATGTGAATTATGACCGTTGTGCAAGGATCATTTGCCCAGTTAACGTTATCTTTGCAGTCTGAGATTAAAGCAACATTTGCAGACCAAAGTGGTAGTGAGGTTTCTCTACTTTGTCACGGCAGAAGGTGTTTATACCAAACAGAGAAACTTTCACAGTTTGACTTATAAGCTTCACAAGAATGGAATAAGGTTAAACAGCTTGATTGTCCATTTGAATAACTTAAACCAATCTTGAGTAAGGTCCCTGTAACTTGGCTCCAGCGTTCTCTGATTTAGCTGACATGAAAATGACTTCTCAGTGCACAAAGTTCATGAACATCTTCTGAAGCCTTGTTGCTTCTGAATGACTATAGCTTTCAGAGGCAGAATGTTTCAGAATCAGAACCAAACGACCTTGCTTCTGAGTCTGTTTCAGAACTTGTTTGACAACTTCTGAACTTTGTTCATCAGAGATTACTTAAAACGGTCCTGCACACTAGTTTGAAAAATTAGTACTACCAATTGTTCCTTTAATACTTATTGTTATCATCAAAACTTTAGATTTAAAACTTGGGGCTTTAGAACCAATTTTGTTCCAACAAGGGTTTCAATAGAATATTATTGCATTAGCTTAACATTACAAATGAGTTACTAGAGAATATATATAAAACCTAATGGATTATAAACTAACAGACCCAATAACATAACCTATTATTGAAAAAAAAAATTTCTACCCCAACAATCTTCATTCTACCCCAACATTTTTCTAAAAATACCCAATATACCCTTATTAAAAATTAATATATTTTAAATTTTTTTTTTGGTCGTATTATACTGTTCCGGTAAGTATTTATCGTTACCGGTAAGTTAACTTTACCGGTACACTTTTTAAAAAGTGTTTCGGTATGTTAATATTACCGGTACACTTTTTAAAATGTTTTTCGGTATGTTTATGTTACCGGTACACTTTACCGGTATGTTAAGAAATCTATGTGGAGATTATCCACATGCAAGACATCTATGTGGTAAATTTCCCTTCACAACTACACCTCATGAAAGTTTCTGTGAAAAGGTATTATATACTGTTGGGATAAACTTTGTTTTAGTTTCTATTCATCTCTACATTGTATCTGAATTAGTCTATTTGGTTGAAATACAGTGTTACTGCTATGTATGTGATTCAGTTGCTCCTTGTAAGTACTGGAGCGATTCTTATTACCCACATTGCAATGCTGATAGTGACTGGGAGGAGGAGAGGAATGCGAATAAACGTTTATCTGAAGAAGAGACTCCATAATTATATATACTTTTACATATGTTTTATGTTGCTGCTACCTCTTTTGATGGAAATGAGACACAAGAAGCCAAGTTAGAAGTTTGATTTTGGGGTAAATTCCAGAACTATTTATGTCTGTAGTGAAGAATGTATCATGATATATAAATTACATTTTGAGTGACTTGGATGATCTATAAGCATATGAAAGCAGCATGTATGTATATTCTAGTTTTGCAATTTGGATTTGATGATTTAGTTTTAACTCACTAATCTGTTAAAGGAGTCAACACTGAATGAAATTGAGTAAATATTATAATCTGATATAACTCTTGCGATCATGTAACGATGGAAGTCATGGAATGGAATCATCGTTTTTGTGGAGACATGATAGCAACTAGCAATGAACTCGTGAAGTTATCTTGTAATCATCATTCTCTAATTATTTGTTTGGATGATGAATATGTATCCAATAAAACTTGAAAGTATCAAGTGTTGAAAAAACAAACTAATATTTATCTCTATTAGTTTTGTTAGATACATATTCATCATCCACTACTACCATATCCAACAAATCTTGAAAGTATCAAGTATCCAACAAAACTGATCGTGAAGCTATTGTTTTTTAGTAAGGTATGGTATTCCGTAGTAGTGGATCATGCTCATCACTCATCAGTATGGAGGTTTGTGTGTACATGAAAATAAAAGGTTAATGAAATTCAACTTGATAATGTGGTGTTTAATAATTGACTTATATATGGGTGCTCTTAGTCGAATGTAAAAATCCATTTGTTCAAGGTTTCATTTCCTCAGATTTGGATCCTGTCTGTTTGGTAGAATTAACATACCGGTACACTTTTTAAAAAGTGTACCGGTAACATAAATATACAGGAAAACATTTTAAAAAGTGTACCGGTAATATTAACATATCGGAACACTTTAAAAAGTGTACCGGTAAAGTTAACTTACCGGTAATGATAAATACTTACCGGAACAGTTTTTTGGGAGGATGAAAATTCTACCGGAACAGTATAACACGACAAAAAAAAAATTTAAAATATATTAATTTTTAATAAGGGTATATTGGGTATTTTTAGAAAAATGTTGGGGTAGAATGAAGATTGTTGGGGTAGAAAAAAAAAATTTCCCTATTATTTTATTATCTAACACCTACTCTCACACTCATGATGCATCAACAAGAAGCATTATGAGTTTGTCAAACAAAATACGAAAAACATCTACCTAATAAAATAAACTTAAAACTTCTTATCCTAATACTACCCCTCAAGCTAAAGCTTACTAAGCTTTAGCTTGTTACAAATTAACCCCAAAAAAAAAAAATCAAACCAATTAAAATCACAACCAACGGAAAGCAGCAATTCGCAGTCAACAGAGAAACCATCAAAGAGAGGATAACCAAATCAAATTATTCCAACATCCAATCCAGTCCAAAGTCAACCAATCCAAATCGTACCAAATCAAACAAAACCAGACCAAATAGAAGAATCAGCCAATAGAGAGAGAGAGAGAGAGAGAGAGAGAGAGAGAGAGAGAGAGAGAATCAATCAAGCAGTGCAATCAATAGGGAGAAGCGCAGCAAGGAGAAGTGCAATGCAATCAAAAGAAGTGCAATAGGGAGAAGTGCAATGCATCAAAAGAGAAGTGCAATAGGGAGAAGTGCAATACAATCAGAAGAGAAGTGCAATGCAATCAGAAGAGAAGTGTCATGCAATAAGAAGAGAAGTGCAATAGGGGAGAAGTGCAATAGGGAGAAGTGCAATCAGAAGAAAAGTGTAATAAGAGAGAAGTGCAATGCAATCAGAAGAGAAGTACAACAGGGGGATAAGTGCAATGCAATCAGAAGAACCAATAGGAAGAAGTGAAAAACGGCTAGGGTTTCAATAGAATATCATTGCATTAGCTTAACATTACAAATGAGTTACTAGAGAATATATATAAAACCTAATGGACTCTAAACTAACAGGCCCAATAACATAACCTATTATTTTATTATCTAACACAAAAGACAAGGGTCCTAGAAGAAATCAGAGAGTGTTCCAAAGGTAAAGCCTTGTCTTTTTTAACTAGTGATATACTTGAAGTTGCCTTTAATTAAATCTGATATGTTGAGTTCATCTCCATATGATAATCTTAGTCATAACTTCGTTAAAAGTTTTCAGTTCAATATGACTCCTTGCAGTATTTTTATTTTTCATACTGATTGATTGTTAAACTTAAATTGCATGGCTTGGTTAAGTTCTCAATTCTGATACATAGCTGACTTTCCTAGCTTGCTTTGTATTTTTATGTTAACTTTTAAATGTTTAAATACTCGCAAAAGTTTAAAAATGCTTAAGCTTTATGGCTGCATAGACGTGCTAGTTTTTGTAAGTATACCTTTGTTAGTTTTCATTGAAAATTTTCATTGCTCATTGAAAAGTTAGTTTATAGGCTATCTACTGCATCTAACATAATAAAAGAGTTTTTTTTTTTTTTTTTTTGACAACATATAATAAAACAGTTACTACAGCACAAAATTAGAAAATAAAAACTGGGCATATATAATTATTTCACCAACCAAACTGATTCTAATTGTGAGAGAGTGTATGTAACTATGTATATAGTTGATGTGTATGCACTTATTCTTTAACTATATATCTACTGTTACCCTGAAAGTGAAGGTTTTAGCTTGGTGAAGGTTTTAGTTTGGACTTATGTTGTGTGCTCTCAGGTTTTGTTCTGGATTTATTTTTCTGGTGCAGGTGATGTGTGTTAAGAGTCCCACATCGGTTGAGATATGGCCTGACTAAGTGTTTATATACTAGAGGCAATCCTCACCTTACAAGCCGGTTTTGTAAGGATGAGTTAGGCTCAATATCCATTTCTAAGAATGTGTTTGCCTCTGCTGTCCTGGTTTTTATTTTTCTATTTCGGATGTTTTTGTCTTGGTTCGTTGTTTGCCTGCCGTGTCGGATGTGTTTTGTTTGTTGGGATGTAGTTGTGTTGCTATTAGCTTTTTCTGGTTTACCCTACTGTGCAGTGGTGTGTATTTGATTTCTCCTCATCGGGTTTAAAATTTAGCTTTTAAAAAAAAAAATGCAGTGCCAATGATTCCTATTTAATTGCATAATTAATTTTCTTAGTTTGCAAGTTTTCTTCTCATCTAACCCCCCTTTTCTCCTCTTCTTATATTAGTTTTAATTTGCTTAGTTTGCATGTTTTCTGACTATGATTAACTCTTAACAGTTTTTATTCAATTTATTTCTTTATTCCATCTCAACTCCTTCATTTTTTATTTCTGTAATGCTGCAAATGAGCATTCATTTCATTCTATTATTATCTTACAGATATATTTTTGGATGTAGTGTAGAACATGTTGAAAAATTTGAGTTTATTAATATCAAACTTTGAGGTTGCTTCTGTACATCATCATGATAATTGTAGAGTTTGGCAAGTCTAATTTGCCGTTCAATTTAATTTTTGGTAAATGCCTTATGGTAGTAGTTCAACTTACTTATTAAGGTACAATCATCAATCATATAGTTAAACATTACTTTTGAGAACAAATTGTTAGAGGGTGTTTTTGGAGACATTCTTAGGTGTGTGTTGATCCAACATCAAAGATTTAGGTACAACCAATCAATCAAGCCTTGACAACTAATAACTAATTCAAGTTGAACCATGACACTTCCTTCCTTTGTCTAATTTGTAGATGAACAGGATAAGTGAAAAATCTGAAGTATGCTCCTATTAAGGACCCGAAGAACTAGTAGTAGCACCTCATCATGCTCATCTCACGGCCACTCTCACTCCGATAACTCTTCTAACCGGTAACTCTCTCTCTCTCTCTCTCTCTCTCTCTCTCTCTCTCTCTCTCTCTCTCTCTCTCTCTTCCCGTTTTTCCATTAACCATTCTCACTCTCAATCTGAACCCTTATTACTATGTTTCAAATTACTATTATGACTTGATCTTTTATGAACAGCAGAATTTGTTTAGTTAGTATATGTAATAATAACAAATAAGTGATACGTGAATGACAACTATTTACGGAATTGATCTTATCTTTGTTCTTGTTACCGAATGGGTTTTTAAATTGGACTAGGTAGTAAGAAATGGCTTAATTAAGAAACTTTCATGTTAGTGTTTCTGCATGTTATAGACTTGTAGTTTTCTTGTTAAACATGCAACCCTTAGTTACTACGTTCATGGTATGTGAAGAGATGAGATATTGCATTTTAGTTACATGTCCCTGTATCTAGCTAGCTGAATATGAAAGGATAAATGTGATGTGATCTCCTTCTGTTGAAGCTATAGATACCGTTTTCTCTTTTAGGAGTATCATCATAGGGTTTGTTCTCTAATTAGTTTCAACAGTTCCTTCCAATAATCATTTGATTTTAGGACTATATATATTCTTATTCTTTCTTTTGGAAGATCTATATTTTCAGTTCAAAGTAGATATATTCTTATCCTAAAATGTCTATTTTTGGCTGGAGACTTATTTTGGTAAGGTTTTTTTCTTATCCCTAATATTTTGCCGGAAGACTCTATTTGACATTATTTTGAATTAGACCAATAATTTGCAAAGTGTGTTAGCTTTTTCAAAAAAAATTCTACCGGTTAAAGTCTGACCGACGAACGTGGTTAAATGTTGATTCATTAACCGGTAAGTCTTATTAAACTAGAAGCCCTATCACTACTAGAAATTTGCTGTTTTCCTGCCGATTTTGGTTCCCAGCTAATACCTTCGTGGTAATTCTGGAATCCTCAGAAAACTTTGCTGCGGAATTTACTATGGAAAATAAAAACAAACATCCGCAGGAATTGTGAAAAATCCGCAGGTAACTCCGCTGTAAATACCGCGGGAAAATCCCCATGAAACGTTTTTACACAGATAAATCCGCAGGAAATACACTTTTTTTTTTTTGACAAATTTTTATCTTTTATTAAATACCAAAATGCATATAAAAAAAATATTTTTATTTAAAGTAAATTAAATTTAACTAAATACTTAATTGAAGTGCTATAAGTATCATGACATAAATCATATCAAAACAGAGAAAAGGAATTACATAATCTTTTGTTATTACTATATTCCATCAACTACACAATAGTACCAAAAAAAATACACATCAGTTGTTTTTCATGAAAAGAAAATACACAATAATCTTTGTAAATGAAGCCAACTTTTTGCCCTGAAGACTTGCTGCTGTTGATTCACACAGCTTCACGGCTATTTACTCAACCTACAAGTTTAACGGAATGCAAAAAATATTAGCTAGCTTAGTAAGAGCAAAAGTGGCCAATATACATGAGCAAGACTTCTCTAAATTTGCCTTTAGAGCATAAATACATACCACAGTCTTGGTTTATCCATCAGAGTTTTCAAATCTGGTACCAAGTCCGACTTCTCCAAATTGGCCTTTTCCTTAATACTGAGCACATGACGTAAATTGTTTTCAACCTCTGTCCATTGCAAGGTCATAAAACCATGCCCACTATCAATTAAAGAATAATTCAATTAAAGATAAGCAATGCATTATAAATGTCCACATCAAAACCAATGATAATCAGAAAGTAATAGTAGATTCTCAATGAAAGAAAATATGCACACCTCATGTCGCCAGAATATATGAATCTGAGTGGAGAAGAACCAGAAGATTTGAATCGACAACACTGTTCACCCATAGTTCACCCTTCTGCAACCAACAGACTGCATAAACCAACTCTACACTTCAAATGCCTCTAGAGTTGTAGTTCCTATTATTTCACGAGAGTCCTGCAATGTTAATTAAACACGAGTACCTTGCAAGGCTTGAAGAGAAGTGGGATTTTGATAGCTGGATCTCTGGATAACATAGCCATATGAACTTGAATTACTTGTAACATAACTGCAGCTTCACATTCCATCAGGCATTTGAAATTTTTGGGAAGTTCTGCGTATATATCTTGAGCTGCTTCCTTTGAACTGATGCATAAGTGTGTCTAGCCAGCTTGATGAAATCCAGAGGGCTTCTCTACCATCTACAAGCACAAAAGAATCCAAGTTTATGTTACTGGAAGACAATACCAACCCTTTCCGGCACCAACGGCTTTGGAGATTGACTAGAATTCCCATCATCCCCAATTTTTTTAATGTGAATGGATCCAAATGTTGGTTTCATTATTCCTGCAACGGCTCTGTATATAACATGAATGTTCAATAAAGCAGATTTACAAGAGTAAAAAGATGTAAGACCTGCAAGAGAGTTGTTTTTCCGCTTCCACTCTGTCCGAAAATTAGACCCAAACTGTGGCAATTGACAGAAATGAGCTACCACACAAATGAAAAATCATTTTCTCCTTTACGACATATGTAAAACATCCAGCATTTATATGTTAAACAGTTTATCCAAAATGCTAGTTAAAGTGGTTTTATGAGAGACTACAAGGAGATACAGTAGGTCTTTATCTAGTTTAACCAGGATAGATACAGGGAGATAGAGGATGCTAGTTTGACCAGGGACTACAAGCGGATACAATAGGTCCTTATATTTTAGGATTGGTTCAATAAAATAGTATACCTTTGCACTGCTATCCTTAAACAGGTGAACATGAGCATCAATTTTTTTGAAGTCAACACTTTTTTGATCCCTGCACGTGTAAAATCAATAGAACATAAAAAATCATGCACTTCTCCATATTCAAGCCATATCATACAAACTGAACTGAATTCAATGCTTATATTTAGGGATCCTTAACAAGCTGAATAACAGTCACAAACTGAACTGAATTGAATGACAGATTCCCTAAGTCTTACTAACTGAATAACAGTCACAAACTAGTATCATGAATCCTTAATAAGACCTTGTTCGACAATAATGTACCCATGGCAGGAAAAGTTAATTAGTAAAAGTAGGATATATAGTTAGAATTAATTAGTTACATGGTGTGATAGATTATACTAGATACTAGATGAGAATACACATATCAAAGTTAATTTATTTCCTCAGTTAACCCCTCTTATGAGATCTAAACATAAACTATAATCTAAGCCAAAAGCCAGAAGTTCTTCTGCCACCTGATTAGGAAAATAACATTAATTATAGTGACATTAATATTCATTTTATAAGATCAAAGCTCAAGATCTCTCATGGACAAAAGGATGTAAATTGAAGGTGTTTTGGATGATAGGGCTCTTACCAGGTAAAGAAAGAAGATGGCTTCTTTTGGCCTAGTACCAAGATAGAGACCTCCAATTTCTTAACTTGGCTCATCACATTGGCAAGTTTTGGTCCTTGAATTACAAGTGCTTCAACTTTCACCTATGTCATACAATAAGCATATGATACAGCAAAGTGATTCAGTCATGAAAATGAAAGAAAAATATGCTTAAGCACACTCAATATTGAAAACAAATGAGATTGATACCGCATCGTGAAAGTGATTCAGTCATGAAAATGAAAATAATATATGCTTAAGCACACTCAATATTGAAAATAAGCATATAAATAGTGAAGAGAGAAGTAAGAATCAGCTTATATGAAAACAACGAAGGGCTTGTGACATAAACATCTTCTGAAAACAACTTAACAACTTATATGAAAACACCTTACTTAGACCTAATTTCTCAAAGATAATGAACAAACAAACAAAAATAGGAATAAGAAATGCACAGAATTAGGATCTATTTCATACTTAGACCTGATTTTTCAACCTTAAGCAAACACAATTAGGATCTATTTCATACTTAGACCTAATTTTACAACCTTAATCAAACACAATTAGGATCTATTTCATACTTTTCCAGGTCTAACAAGTTCAATCAAGTACAATACAAAGAAAATAAGAATGAATCAGAATAAAAGATGAACTCAAAATGCTTACAAAATCGCAGAGAGAAGCTCAGATATGAACTCAAAGCTTTCAAAATCGCAGATATGAACTCAAATCTTACAAAATCACAGGGAGAAGTGACTTATTGAAGCATAAAGAAGTGACGAATGAACGTTCAAATCGCAGAGAGAAGAGAGCTCAAAATCTCGACGGAAGAAAGCTCAGAATCAAAGGAAGAAAGCTCAGACGGTGGCCATGGCGCTCGATGATGCACGATTTGTTCGTGAAAGATGACAGAGTGATTTTAGGGTTTTTGTTGGATAGTGATGATTTGTTCGTGAGTGATTTGTTCTATGCATATATTTTTTTTACGTTAAATTAAAAAAAGAAGAAAAAAAAAAGGTTAGATATTAGATACAAAAAAAGTTATATACTATTTGTTACGAGTATTAGTTAGATATTAGATTAGATTAGATTATATATAGATATTACTAGTTGTGTTAGTTAGATTTGGATTTTTACTTATTCTATGAATTTATTAGATTTTGATTTTTTGATTTTTTGGTACACTATTAGATTTGGATTAACTCAGGGCATTGTACCTGGTTATTATAATTTTTTATTGGCTGTTCCCTTAAAGATATTTTAGGTTTTATAATGGTCTCTTAAAGAAAAAAGGTTCGGATTGGTCCCTTAAAGAAAAAAAAGCCCGGAATGGTCCTTAAAGACATATATTTTTGTCATATTGGTCCTTTCCGTTAAATTTTAACTCCAAATGACAAAATGTAACAAAAAATTCCAATGGTTAAAATTTTAAAAATTAATAAGATTTTTGGTGGACCACTTACACTTAATGACATCCACAATTCAGTATACTAAAACTAACGTTTTTTGTAAAAAAATTGACGGAATGGACCAATTGAGAAACAGATGTGTCATTAACTGACCTTTTTTTCTCTAAGGGACAATTGTGAAACCTAAAATATCTTTAAGGGACCAAAAAACTAATTAAGCCTTTTTTATTTTAAATAAAAAATGAATAAATTTAATTTTCTAAACTTAAAAAGTTTTAATTTTTTTTAATCGAACAAATTAAACACTTTCTTTCTTTTTTTTTAATAAAAATACACTTTCTATTTTTTAAAATTTTCTTTTACAAATTTAAATCTATTCTTTTTTTGTACATAAATTTAAATTTATTCAATATTATATATAGAGCTGTCAAAAAGGGCCGGGGCTATCGGGCCGGCCCATTAACCCTATCCTTTTACATGTGCCGGGCTTCGTAAAAACCGGGTCGGGCCTTATCGGGTCAGGCTTTTATGGGCCGGCCCCCTTAAAGAATTAAAAAAAATATTTAAAAAATTTTTATAATCATTTTATTGTTATATTTTGGTCCTATTTTTATGCATAAATTTATATATAATTTATATATAAAGAGGATACATAAGTTTTGGTGTAGATTTTCATAATACCAACAATATCCCTGTTTTTTTAGTAGCAACAAAAATATTTTGTTAACAAACTCACCATAACATAAGACACATTTTGTTTTTTCAACAAAAATCTTTTATTAACAAACTCACTACAACATAAGGCATATTTTTTTTTGACATAAGTTTTTTTTTTAACATAAGTTAAACACATGCAGATGCGGAACGCGCCTGTCTGGCCCGTTAGTAAATAAATAAAATTTCTAACAAAAAAAATACTTTTTAATAAAATATTTTAATTTGAATATTTTTTTATCTTAATCATAATTTTTAAATTAAAAAAATAAAAATAAAAGTTACCTGCGGAATTTCCTGAAGGGATAAAATCCGCCGGAAACTGGGTCAAAATCCGCAGGAAAAGCCTTTGGAATACTTGCGGAATTTCCTGAGATACCAAAATCCGCAGGAAAGTTGTCTGGGTGCAAAATTCCGCAGGAAAATCCTTGGCAATACCTGCGAATTTTCCTGAAAATGCCAATTCCGGAGGAAATGAGTTCTAATTGTGAAATCTGCAGGAAAGTCCTTAGGAATACCTGCAGATATTTTTCCGCAGTAAAATAGCAAATTTCGTATATTTAATATATTTGGGTGGTATATTGACTCAAAATATATTAGTTGCTATTGACTTTAGGATGGTAATTTGTTGCCCCAATGGCGCTTAAGTTAAATTTCTATTGGCTCTGCAAATTCTTATATGGTTAAAAATTGCATCGGTGTACAATATAAATTTGATTAAATGTTGCATCGATGAGCTTTGGTTAAATGTTGCATCGATGACCCTTATTTAATGTTGTTTCGATGACCCTTAAGTCCAATTATTATTGGCTATATAAATTCGGTTAAATGTTTCCTCGATGACTCTTAATAAATGTTGCCTCGATAAGCCTTAAGTCCAATTCTTATTGGCTATATAAATTCGGTTAAATGTTGCTTCAACGGCCCTTATTAAATGTAGTCTCGATGACTCTTAAGTTCAATTATTATTGACCAAATTAATTTGGTTAAATGTTGTCTCGATGACCCTTGTTAAATGATGTCTCGATGACCCTTAAGTACAATTCTTATTGGCTATATTAATTCGATTAAATGTTGTCTCAATGACTCTTATTAATTGTTGCCTCAATTACATGTTGTTTTGATGACCCTTATTAAGTAAAAAAAAAAGTATTTTGTCACAAAAATACTAATTTTTTCATATTTTAACTAAAATACAAACTTTTTAAGTCAAAAAAAAGAAATTATTTTTTTAAATATTATATTTTTCGTTTTGTTGTTTATTATTATTTCACAAAAATACTAACTTTTTGTATTTTTTTGACAAAAATACAAACTTTTAACACTTTTCTTATTTAAATATACTATTTTTCGTTTTATATATAGTTTATTATTTCAAAAAAAAATACTAAGTATTAATAAATGAAATACTAAGTATTATTCTTGTCAATTAAAATTACATTACTTCAAATAACATACTATGTTAAAATTAAAATTTACGTACTAAGTATTAATTCAAATACATACTATTATAAATTAAAATTATATTACTTACTTGAGTGTCGAGTAGATTCAAACTTGACGCGCTCCCAACCGACGAACTTCGATGACCACGAGAATATTTATATCAACACTTGCTAAATAAAAATTGTAACAACAAATTATAAGAATATATACATATTAAATTCAACTAATAAAGACGTAAAATAAAGTTTTCAAAATTAAGAAATGGTAAAAATGTGAAAGATAAACACTTACATTTTTTTAGATTGAGAAATGAAAAAAAATTGAGAAGTGATAAAAATGTGAGAGAAAAATGAAATTTTAGAGAGAAGTTAGGTTTAGAGATAACTTAGAGGAATAAGAAGGAAAGTGTGGAAATGAAATGAAGTAGGGATATATATATATTATGATGAGGGAAGGAGCAACCGCATTGAGAATTCAAAATTGGTGCAATATTGGCGGCCCTAAGTCGTCGGTAATGCATGTATTATTGGCGACCCTAAGCTTTCAATAATGTATATGACAACTTTTTTGCAAATATGTAGCTTTTGGCAAAACTGGTGTGCATTATTTGCGCCCCATAGCCTCTAATAATGCTGATTTTATTTTTTGTTTTTTTAAACGCATTTTTGACCCTTTTTGTGCATTATTGAAGGCTTTTTAGCCCTAAAAAAAATTGGTAAAGAATTTTAAGTTTTCTTGTAGTGCATGTACCCCGGGGTTCAAATACATGTTCAATCCATTCATACTACCTAAGTTGGTGGGGCCTGGGCTGTTACACAAAAAGTATCTATTGAGTTTTCTGTCGGCCATTATTAACGCGAGAGTGACCTTTTCAGTCATTTTGTATCTCAACTCTGGTCTGGCTAAGACCTTTGAAACGAAGTAAACTAGGCTTTGGTTAGTTCCTACTTCCCTTACGGGTACGACACTTATTGCTTCTGCCAATACTACCAAATAAAGGTATAAGGTTTCAGCCTCCATTGGTCTAGATAACACTGGAGGTTGGGACAATACTTTTTTTTAGTTGGGAGAACGCTTTCTCACACTCTACTGTCCATTCGAATGTTGCTACTTTCTCAACAGTTTGTAAAATGGTAGTGCCTGTAGTTTGCGCTATCTGTCATAAATGTGGTTTTATATCGGTCTCCTTCGTACATGGGTATCTGATTATAGCCAAAATAGGCGTTCATGAAAGATATTAGTTTGGCAAACCGATAACTAGAGTTCTCTATGAATTCTCTTTGTAGGGTTGTCTTTTGTACTACTTTGAATTTGGTTATTTTTCTGGTAAGGTCTACCCCCACCCCCCATGTACATTTTTTTTTCCTATTTTTATTTATATTATTATGAGCTATAGGTATAGGATGAGAGCATTTAGATGTGCCAACTTAGTTGAGATTTCTACTCAATCCTTGATGCCTAGATGCTCTTAGTTTATCTATAAAAAAAATAGTTCTAAATTCGAAAAAATGACGGGGTGGCGGTATTTTGTTCGAAAAGGATCGAAAACGAATTATTATATTTGGCTCAAGTTGTCTTAAACTTGAAAAATTGAATTAATGGTATCAGTTGTTGGAATAATTATTTTTTTATCGTTGAATCGTTAAATATTCGGTTCAGTGCTTTAATCTATTTATTAGGACTACTAACTCTTTATTTTTTATTATATTAGTTTTTCTTAGATTTAATTTAATAAATTAAAGGAGATAATATAACTTTGTTATTTATTTACATTTTGCATGAAATTTTCTTAGACGTGTCACATCATCACAAAGTTTGGCTAGGAGCAACTCAAGCTTTCTGTTACTAGTAAAAGATAAAACATTCTTAAATTGAGTCTTTAATAACCGCCATATCTTTCTCTTTGACATAATATGGATAATATAGATTCTTTTGAACCTAAAAAGGTCGTAATATTAACATTAAAATGTCAAAATTTTGCTCACTAGAGATTAAAAATAAAAATTGTCAAAAAAAAAAAAAAAAGACTAAAAACAAAAGAAAAAATTTTGTAGGATGAAAACAAATAATTTCATTTTACAGGGATGAAAACAAAAATATTTTAGCCGATTTTTAACTTTGTAACAGCTCACAATCAATCAGTAGTGCTGGGTCAGACAATTCTTAAACCCGACCATAGTAAAGCGACAGACAGACAGACATCAAAATTTCTAGAAACCCCAAAAACACAACCATCCGATTTTGTAGTCTTCCTGTTCTTCCCACCGCAACAACTCATCAAAACCGTTCTCATTCGGAGAGATTATTGATTAACATCATCGCTGCATATAACTTCACAGTTCAAAAATTGATTCTTCTTCTTCTTCTTAATAAAGTTTTAAGAAAAAGCTTTAATTTTGAGGGTGAAATCAGTGACCCAGAAGCTTGATTTATTGAAACAGCGAGAGTGTGTGTGGAATGCAGAAACCGAAGTTGATTTCGTTGGTATTGTTGAGGAAGTTGTTAACTGCAGCTATATTCTCAATTGCTTTTGTGGCTCTATTCTCTGTTCCTCACATTGTTCCTTCTTCTAAGGATCATAAGTTCAATGACAAGTTCCCCACGGTTTGTCTCTCTTTTTTTCCCTTTAATTTTAGAAAAATTAAACTGTTTAGGGTTCAAGTTTGTTTTATAAGGAATTTTTTTTTCTTTCTTAAGAAAATTGTTAAATTTGATCATATAACTGGTTTTATTTTTAGGGGTTTTTCAATTGTTATTGCTTATTTTATTACAAGATATTGCTATTAATTTTGTCAAAAAAAGAAAAGAAAAGAGATTGCTATTAATGGCCTATCAATCTTGAACAAACATGGAATTTTATTCAGTTTGGTATGTACTTGTCTTTTCTTACAAGTATATTTAAATTTATGAAGATAGATTTGATTCACCGTGATGCTTTTTTTTTTTTGAATAATAAATTAACCCCTCAAACTGGCATCAGAGAGAATCGAACCTCAGATCTCAAGAGGAGCACACTCCCAGGTCTCAAGCCAATACCACTGTGATTCTTGTATGACTTTTAAGTTAGATTTAATGAAAGTCAAATTGTTTTAATGATCAAACAATATGATTGGCTGATCATATGAATTAAATCCTTAATTTATTTAGGGAAACTGTGTTTTGTTATTATTGGTTGATATTTTAGTGAGTTAAAGATTCCTTTGTTTTTGTATTTGTTGTCATCTGTGTTACAAATTTTGACAGACTAAGAATCTGCAAAGCTGGACTCAAGAGCTAGCTCCACCCCATTTATCAAAAACACTACTTCATACTTCCAAGGTTTGGTTCTTCATGTTAACACCGGCTAGTAGCTGATTTGGTTATATCATCTGTTTAAATGCTAAAGAAACAGAATACCCTACATCTAAGAAAAGTATCTTTGTGCCAACCAAAGAGCTTATTAAATATCAATATTTGAATAAACAACATAACATAATTAAGCACTTATAGTATAAGCAGTTATCATAAAATTAATTATGCATAAAAGTCAATCTGTTTTCATATCACCTAAAAGCAGTTATCTTAACATGTATTGTTCAATAGTTTATTTCCTCTCCTATCCCCATTTCTAGTGTTTATGAATTTCATGTATCGTGTGACCTTAAACTTGTTTGATTTGGTCGTATCACATATGCATAGATGTTGGTGTATCATGTATGTCATGTAGATATATTTAAATCATGTAAAGAAGTTATGCACTATTAGTGTTTTCATCTCTATCGGTTGGACAGTTGAATGGTTCAAAAAGGGATTCAAATTATGAGAAGCTGTGGAAGCCTCCATCAAATCGTGGGTTTCTTCCATGCACAAAGCCTACTCCTAATTACACTGGTAAGAAACTTACACCTTTCTTGCAAGTTGCAAGTATGAATTAGTTTGGTACTTACTCGTATTAATACATGTTTATCAGCTCCTGTTGAGTCAAGAGGATATCTTTTAGTTCATACAAATGGTGGGCTCAACCAAATGCGTTCTGGGGTCTGATCTTTCTCTTTTCTCTATATTACTCTCATATGCATGTTATTAGTATTTATGCCAACTCATCCAATATTGAACTTTTTTCTTCCGAAGTTGTATTGTGAATGAGAGGAGGACATTGCATGTTTAAATTTGTCATATTCCATTGTTGTTAGATGCTAAAAATATGCTCCATTTACTGCAGATATGTGATATGGTAGCTGTAGCTCGTATCCTAAATGCTACTCTTGTAATTCCAGAACTTGATAAAAGATCATTTTGGCAAGATACAAGGTAAACAAAATCTAATTCCTTTTTAGTCTATTATTTATCTGTTATAGTTTGTCTTTATGTTGGATTTTACTTAATTAACAAAACCAAATGTTGACTTTTTTAGTTTTGGTTTTGTGATTTTTCTTTCAGCAATTTCTCTGATGTTTTTGATGAAGAGCATTTTATCGATTCACTAGCTAATGATGTAAAAATCGTTAAGAACCTTCCCAATGAACTGGTTAATGAAACCAGAATGGTCAAGCAATTTATAAGCTGGTCTGGCATGGATTACTATGAGAATGAGATTGCTAGCTTGTGGGAAGAATACCAAGTATGTATGTTGAAAATCTATTGCGGAACTGAAAACAGTTCTACATTATCTAGCATTCTTTTATATGCCTTATTTTCTAACACATTATGGAATTATCAATATTTATAATTTTTTAAGGTTATTCGTGCTTCCAAATCCGATTCGCGGTTGGCAAACAACCATCTACCTCCAGACATTCAGAAGCTTCGCTGCCGAGCTTGTTATGAAGCTCTTCGTTTCTCTCCTCACATTGAACAAATAGGAAAAGTATACGAGGATATCTTGATTGATTGATTTCTTGTTTTCTATCTACTACTTTCCCATGACTCCTGTAGTTTTCATTCTTTAATACGTTTTTTTTTGTCCTTGGTAGTTATTGGTGGAGAGAATGAGGTCATTGGGTCCTTATATTGCCTTGCATTTACGTTATGAGAAGGATATGCTTGCATTTAGTGGGTGCACGCACGATTTATCTCTAGATGAAGCTGAAGAGCTACGGATTATCAGGTACAGAACTGTGGAATCTTCAGAAGGATAAACTGGTCATTTCTTTTCATTTACATTTTTTTTAAGTTATTGTATATGAAACTTGTAGAGAGAACACTTCCTATTGGAAAGTTAAAGATATTGATCCCGTAGAACAGAGGTCCAGGGGGTTTTGCCCCTTAACTCCAAAGGAAGTTGGAATTTTTCTTACTGCTCTCGGATATCCATCAAATACACCGATATATATTGCTTCTGGAGAGATATATGGGGGTGAGTCCCATATGGCTGAACTGCGATCACGTTATCCGTTGTTAATGAGCAAGGTAAGGAATTGCATTACTGTGTTATGCGTTATGTTGTTCATGCTTGATGGGCCCTTTTTATTCGATATATTTTTAGAATATATGAAGTTTTATAATGCATTCTGTATCTCATCAATATCAACTTGAAAGATTCAGCATGTAAATTCATTATATGCATATATATCTGATAGACATTCAATTGGTTCAATTGAAAAAGATGTAGTATCAAAAGATTGTTATTTTGAAATAAAAGTTTTCCATTCAATAACAAGACGTTTGCCACGCTCCCTCTCACATCACATTTTAGATGCTGTATTTGGTTAAGCTCATATTTCTATCAAATTATTTAGATGCTGTCAAGATTTCTATAAGAGGTTTAATTTTTCTTGAGGAAAGAAAAAAAATTATCGGTGGCAGGAACTGACCTTTTATTGCGACGTCAAAATTATTAGTTGTTATGAGCAGACAACTTCTAGAGTAGACCACAGCCCAGAAACTATTGAAATCATTTTAAGGATTAAAAACCTTTTTCTCCTATGCTTCTCCTTGCACTGCTGCTTCTCTTAATAACAAAATTAAAAAGCAAGATAATGTATACTACGTCTCATAAGTGTCTTATTTGAAATATATTTTGTTTTATTAATTATATTTTTTCCAACGTTAATTCTTATTGATTAAAGCTATTTTATTGCATGACATGGATAAATGGGAGTAGTTGCAAATTTTAGGGTCTATGTAGCCTGTGGTAAATAGCCACCAGCACCCCGCTATAGTGGGTAGCGGTATATCCGCTACGTCGAAGTTTAGGGAAACAATACAAAAAGCTTATCATACGTACCCATTTAATCTAAAATATAGAAAAAAAATAAACAAGATTGAAGACATATTCATAATTGATAATCAAAGTTCATTACTATTCAAACCCAATATAAAGCAAATAATTTTTAGCCTCCATGGTTTAAAATAGCTCATCTAAGTATTTAAAATATATACAATTGGTCCCTTAAATGGAATGGAATCACTATCTCCAAGGCGAGGGTGATTGCCAGAAAGTCAGTGGATTGCCAGAAAGCCACATGAGGTAAGGAGGAGAGATGAAGCTGTTTTGGAGGAGACGAATGAGAACACAGGAAGGTGTTACAAGAGTTTCACTGTAGCACCTGCGACAACCGCCATTTAGCCGCTATTGCTGGTGCTGCAACTGCTACTCAACCACAACACAGTGGGATTTTGTGTGGCATCTAGCTACTGACTAAATAGCTTAGGGTTGGCTAATCATAAATGGAAGTACAAGAATATTTTAGTCCTAACACATCATTTGCATCGGAGATTAGTATAATAATCATTTTCTTAAGATGTGTGCATTACCTTAAACAACAGTTAATAAGACAGCAGGAGTATGTTCATGTTCAACTAGCTTAAAAGTAAAATAAAATACAGTTCTTCACTTCTGCTATTCTGAGATAACAACAGCCTGCTGTGAAGCATTAGTATGTGTTCATTAACTTTCCTGTGATTAATTTCAGGAAAAGTTGGCATCCGTTGAGGAGCTTGAGCCCTTTCTGAATCATGCTTCTCAAATGGCTGCTCTTGACTATATTGTATCTATTGAAAGTGATGTATTTATACAGTCTTATTCTGGAAACATGGCAAGAGCAGTTGAAGGTCATCGCCGTTTTCTTGGGCGTGGAAGATCAATATCTCCTGATAGGTAAAGGCTTCCATTTACTCAAGGAGCAGATACTTATCTTTTAGAATTGATTTTTTTAACCTTTTTCCAGTTCATACCTTACAGAGCTGTTCTGATTGTTGTCATCTCTTGATTTAATTAGGAAAGCCCTTGTTCGTCTCTTTGATAAACTGGATCAGGGAACAATGACCGAGGGGAAAAAACTGTCATATAGGATTATTGATCTCCACAGAAGACGGTATGTAATTATAATAAACTCTTCCTTTTTTTTTTCCTTCTCAGGAATTGCAATATTTGTTATTCACAAGTCATGAAAATTTTGGGACTAATTTGATCATATCTCTAATATTATCTGTTTGGTTTCACCTTTGAAAAGTCTTTTTTTTTTTTTAATGGCGCCGATTGAAAAGTCTGGTTTATAATTTACTCATTCTTATATGACAATAGGTTGAACTTCTGCTTGTGATTTTAAAATTGTTTTATGTGGCAGACTTGGCTCCCCTAGAAAGAGAAAAGGGCCAATTTCTGGAACAAAGGGCATGGACAGGTTTCGCTCTGAAGAAACCTTTTATGCTAATCCCTTACCTGATTGTTTATGCCGGACAGAACCATCACTGCAAAACATTTCTCACATCGCCCAATAAATGAGATACTACATGACTTTTTTCTTAGAAAAATCCATTAGTACAAAGGCGGCACTTGTGTAAACTGCCGAAGTAAGAGGCATTGAAGTGTATGTGCAGCTGGAAGGTGTGGCCGCAGAGTGTATATATCAGTATCGGTTTTCCATTAACCATTTAGATTTTGAAGAAAAAAATAAAGAAAAGGAAAGAAAACCCATATTCGGGTTTTGATATATACGATTATGTGTTGGGATGAGAAGTTCTTGAAAGATGGAGCTTTGAGAAGACTGGATTCATTCATTCTGTTAATTGACTTATTTATAGAGGTAAAAAGGCTTTCAGATGTGGTCAGGGATTCAACCATACATGTTATTGAATTTCTTTATGATAAATCCTAAGTAGTTCTACTTAATGTAAATTCTCTAGTATTTATTTTTTGGATACGAAATTCTCTAGTATTTATTTTATTCAAGTGATTTCAGCATTTTAATTTTCTTTTTATAATATTGCTTTTATGGTTATATTGCTTATATATATATATATATATATATATTTTTTTTTTTTTTTTGAAAATTTGAATTTTTTTTTTTTTTACAATGAATTGAGAATCAAATCCAGGACCTGACCCAAACCTCTCACCACTAGACCAACCCTAGTTTATTGCTTATATATGTTAGTTAGTGGTTATATTGCTTTATCTTAATTTTTTTGGTACATATATATTACTTTATCTTAATGTTTCTGCGTTTCCACTTTTTACGGCTTTTGCTCTTTTATAAAGTCTCTTTTATTTTTTATTTTTTAAAAAAAGAGAGAGACAACAAAAGCAACACCAACTAACTATTAAGGGTCTGTTTGGATTGACTTATTTTTGAGTTTATGAGAAATAACTTATTCGAATAAATAAGCTTTTATACATAAATGTTTATTTATTTGCAATTTTGCCTAAACTATTTTCATAAGCTCAAAAATAAGCTAAATCCAAACAGCATATTACAATTTAAGGGTTAATAGGTCTTTACTCCATGTAATATCTATAATTTTTTTTTTTTGCGATTCGTCCCTTGCAATGTTAAAATTCTAACATTTTAGCCCCTCCTTGGACAAGGCGGTCTGCCTAAACCAAATGAATGATGTGGCATGAATAAGTAGATTTTTTTAAAATTTTAATTTATTTATTTATTTAATGACAAGTAGATTAATAATTTTAAATATTATTTTTTTATAAAATTAAATTAAATTGAAAATTATAATAATGCAGAAATTGGAGTTTCTTCATCCTTCAAATTCATAAATTCATCCTAAGAAATAAAAAAAAAAAAAGGACATTTTATTTGTTCTTCATTAGATTCATAAGCATTTTGTTTGTTTAAAAAAGATGAAGATTTGTTTAAGGAAGAAGATGAAGATATGAAGATGCTAAATTCATCCAAATTATGAGTTTTATGTTATTTAAAAAAAAATCAGTATTTGTTTTTAATAAAAAGATGATAAAAAAAGTTTATATGTGAATGTTATAAAAGATAAAAGACCTAAATTAAAAAAATAATAATAAATAAAGGATCAAAATGTTAAAGAAAAAATTTACTTTTTTAAATTTATTGAGAATATAATCTATCTAGTACTTAACAAAAATTAAACAATTTTGTACCTAGGGATGACAATGGGTAGGGTACTATAGTACCCATCCCCATACCCGCAGATTGAAAAAATACCCGTACCCATCCCCATACCCGCGTGGGTAACAACTTTTGCCCCCGTCCCCATACCCTATGGGTACTTAGGTACCCAAACCCGTACCCGATACCCGCATTTTTACTAAAAATAAATTGATCGATTATAAAATATCATATAATTTTAATAGAATTAAAAAAATTTCAAAGATTTTAATATTGACTAATAAAAATTATAAACAAAATTATTACTAACCTTATGTTAAAGTTCATATTTATGTTAAATATTCACATTATTTTTATATTATGTTATAAATAAACATTTTTATTAAAAATATGTAATAGTTTAGTAGAGTTGTATTGTTTTAAATTGATTTATATATATTATAATATAATAATATAAATAAAATAAATAAATATATATTATGCGGGTATGGGGCGGGGTGGGTACTAAGGTACCCGTACCCGCACCCATACCCGTTCATTTTTGCGGGTAATTACTCATACCCGTGCCCGTACCCAAAATGTGGGTTTTTACCCTACCCGTTGTGGGTAATTTTTGCGGGTACCCTCTGGGTATGGGTCAAATTGCCATCCCTATTTGTACCTAGTTGTAAAAATTGAAATGACACAATTGGCTACAGTAACAAATGGAAGGCGGCAAATATGGACCACTTCTTCAAGTGGTCCACGATGGATCGATATTTAAAAAATAATTAAAATATTATTGATAATATAATTGATGTTTGAAAGTATAATTTAATTGTTATTTTTATTTTTATGATTGAAATAATGACTTAATTGACACCGGTTTAATTAAAACAACGTATAGTAAATATGTAACTCGTACTGAATTAACGTTAATAATTTCATTTTTTTAGCCGTAAAAATGAGAAGAGTCGTTATATTTATTTTTAAATAATATTATCGACCGTCGTTGTCGGAATTTTGGATTATTTTAAGCATTCATACATGGTGGACCACTTGTGTCCATCCTAACATTAGCAAGAAATCTAAGGATTGAGGCAGAAATAAGAGAGAATCCAATAGCAAAACATGAAAGTGGATAATGTATGTTATCATAAAGTGACCAGAAACAAACCACAAAAGAAAACATCTTACATTATTACATGATCCTTTTTTCAATCTCTCCTCTTCCAAAGACAAAGACACCAAACAAACAATCACAATTTGGTTATAGTTGCAGCAATCAACAACAATGGGTGTCTCTTTCCTCTCAACCTCAACTCTTCCTTCTTTCCTTCCACTTGGTTCTCATAATCCAAAAACAGCCACAACTAGATGCCAACCTCGTTCTGTAAGTCTTCTCATTCACATTACAATGTCCTAACATTTCATGGTTTCATTGCGATTTCATCAAACTCACTATGATTCCAATTATTCACTCAATCATCTTGGTTGCAATTGTTGCTTAGTTATCAATAGTGTTTGTTCAAATGTGTTGTTAGGTGACCATTTGTTGTACTAAAATCAAAACTGGCGTCACTGATGAAGAAGAACAGTTACGTTGGAGACGAAGAGACGTTCTTAAATGCATTGGGGTTACCATTGCTTTGGTAAGAGCCATTTTTTGGAGTGGTTGGTAACAAAATTATTATTCTTGTAAATTACTAGTTTAACTTGTTTCCTATTTCATTTTTATTTCTATAAGAAAAATTTGTGCAATTGAAAACAAAGTTTCAAGTTTCAACCTCAAGTTTGCTACACCGTTTTTTCAAGTAGGGTAAGACTTCTTGGTATACTGTAACAACAATGAACATGATTAACCAATCAATCAAAAAATTAACTAATAAGAAATAAGAAAGTGAGAGCTTACATATAGCTTCAATTCCTTATAATTATTTGTTTGTATGCTTGAAGTGGCTTATCCTAGAACTTATGAAAAACTCGTCTTCTTGGATTTGGCTTCCCTAAGGGGATGTATTTTTTAGGAATTAGGATAAAGTGTGGAATTATGATTGTTAACATGAAAATCAGTGGACTATGTTTTAATAGATTCAAGTCTCTTATATACGAATTGACGGTTATGATTTTGCATTGACGGTTATGATTTTGCACTTTTCCTGCTAGAGTACATCACTTGCTTTAGAGGAAGCAAATTCCATCTTCTCATAGCGTTTTGCAGCTCATCTATTGTAACCAAGAGAAGATTTTTCATAATTTTGCTCAAATAATTCTCTTAGCAAAAACCAAGTGAGGTTATTGAAGAACATCGAACTTTATGTTTATATCATAACAAATTAGTTTAGGTAGTAAATTTTGAGCTGACACATTGCGCCATCATATTTTGATCTTGATCGACCAAACAATTAATATTTCATTATTATTATTATTATTATTATTATTATTATTATTTAATTTATAAGATTGATTTGATGACGAGTTTTGATCAGTTGTATCTGTTTGTAGGAATCGATAACAAGCTCTAGATCGCTTGTTGAAAAAGCTAATGCTGCTGATCTGATAGAACGCAGACAACGTTCTGAATTTCAATGTAAGATCATTTGGATTTACAATTCCATGTCAAACTGGACTAATCTTTCTTTGCAGCAGAGTTCTAACTTTCTGTTCTTATAGCTCAAATTAAAGGAACACTTTATACAGCCATTAAGGTATATTATGCTGACTTGAATTTACCTAATAACAGTAAGAGTATTATGGTTGTAGATAAGATTATACATTTATCAAACTCCTTAGATTGAGTAAAAAAAAAAAAAAGTCCTTAGGAACATATATTTTTCTATCTAGAGAAAAGAATTTCCAACAAGGATATAATCTGATTTGACATTTGATATCTCTTCAGGAAAACCTGATCTTGTTCCATCCATACTAACACTGGCTCTAAATGATGCTTTGACTTATGATAAGGTGAGACACGCGCACGCACTAGAGCGTGCATACGCAATTTATGAACACACATCTGTTTTCCATCATTTATGTTAAATATTGATTGGAATCTTCTTAAGTTTGTAGGCAACGAAAACGGGTGGCCCAAATGGCTCTATAAGGTTCAGGTATCTTTTTCTTTGGAATTAACATTCACAAGACAGTGATATATAGGTGGTAAAGCCAAATATATTTTAAATCCAATGATATTAGCACATATATAACCATAGATGGATTCTTTAATTCTCTATAGGTGATACAAAAAAGTAAAATTTGGATACCGTACTTGTTAGTATATCTTAAATTTCTGGTTTTTCTTGCAAGTTTTTCTTCTTCTTCCTTTGCCTGTATGCATTATATTTGCTGACTAATAATTAACCATAATAATTTTTTGTTTTTCTTGTTTAATAATTCTGTGTGAAGCTCAGAAATAAGTAGACCTGAAAACAAGGGGCTTTCTGAAGCCTTGAACTTCATAGAGGAAGCGAAAAAAGAGATAGATTCGTATTCCAAAGGTGGACCCATTTCCTATGCAGATCTCATCCAGTATGCAGGTTATACATTTTATCCCTTCTTTTTTTAAGCTTAATACTTATTAACAATACATACTACACATACATGTTCAAAATGTCTGTTAATTATTATTATGACCATTTTTTGTGAAATCAACTTGTGATTAAGAATTAACTAGAAGTTGTGGAGATATATTCAAATTCCACTGACATTATTATTGACTTCATTTTTGTAGCACAAAGTGCAACAAAGGCTAGATTTTTAGCTTCTGCAATTCGCAAATGCGGTGGAAATGTGGAGAAAGGGAATTTACTGTACACTGCATATGGATCAAATGGACAGGTTTTATTTTGTGCATGTGTTCTTGCCCAAAATTGGCTTAATAATATGTTTATGGTTATGGTGATTGGTGACAATCTTCATTGTAGCTTTTAGGTTCTTTGAAGCATGATCTAACACATAGATTATTCTTTGCCTTATTTGTTTATACATAATCATGTGAACATACCAATATTAAATACATGAAAAATGGTATATGTATTTGGTCTAAATACATATATATCTTTCCATATTAAGTCCGGAGGAAGAATAACTCAATCTCTTCCCCTAGCTTTAGAAGTCTTCCTTGTGTGTTGGTTTATGAATTCTTGATCAAGGTCAATTTAATCTATTATTCTTTCTTAGTTTCTATGTTTAGTGAGGTTCCTCTTTCGTATTTTCTATTTTGTGTACATTGGTAATCTGCGTATCTTTAAGTGAAAATTCGACAAAGATGCGGTTTGTTGATTTATCAATAATTATACACAGTAATGTCTTATGATAGCTTTATAAATAAGATTATGACGATGTAACCTTAAGGGATTGGGTTCGAATCCCTCGAAGACGGTTATAAAGTGCTCTTTAGTATCACTTTAAATTATAATAATAATTTCCCTCTTCCCAATTTCTGTTAAAAGAAAAGAAGCTTAGGCATGTAATATAACATGTCCAATTTTCATTGTGGATCAGTGGGGTTTGTTCGATAGGCAATTCGGTAGGGCTGATACTCAAGAGCCAGATCCAGAGGGGAGAATTCCAATTTGGGAGAAAGCAAGTGTTCAGGAAATGAAAGATAAATTTTCTGCAGTAGGTTTGGGTCCTCGCCAGGTACTTCCCATATTTTATCACTATTTTTGCTCATTCTTGTCAATTGCGGATCACATAAAATAGTGGTTTGTCTGCACCAAAATAGCGGTGATTTGACAATACTACTATACAGTGTTCCATGATACAATAGCGATTTGTTCAAATTCTGTTATGCTATCTAACAACACTGCATTTTCTTATTGAAATTTTGAAAGGCGTATATGATCAGAGAAGCCAACTGTATATAAAGTAGAAATTGTGATATTTGTATATATATGCTACAAAGTTCTACTTAGACTGACACAAGAATTCCCCTCTCCAGTGAAGCTATAAAATGATAAAAGCTATTTGGCTATTCCATTTTAAAATGCTACCAAGTTGTACAAAAAGCTATTTTCCGCATTCACGATTGACAACATTGGATGTTACTAATTCTTTTATTTCTTTATTTGGCTAGCTGGCTGTCTTGTCTGCATTCATAGGTCCTGATCAGGACGCAACAGAGACCTTATTGGCATCTGATCCGGATGTTGCTCCATGGGTACAAAAATACCAACGGAGCCGTGAAACTGTCTCACGGACAGATTATGAGGTAGGTTTGTTTATCTATCCAAAGGAAACAAAACAGTCACTGAGACTTTTGTTTGGTTAACAAAAATTCACTTTGTTTTTTTTTTTTTGTTTGTTTTCTTATCTTTTTCAGGTTGATCTGATAACAGCATTCACGAAATTGAGTACCTTGGGCCAAAATATTAACTACGAGGCATATACATATCCTCGCGCGAAGATCGATATTACCAAACTCAAGTTGTAAAAATCGAGTACCATATCATCTTTATTTTCTTCCCCCAAGGACAGACTCACAGACCTTCAATTTCAAGTTTTGACTTGTCTTTTCTCTTATTAACTGAAAAATGTTGAGCTTGTATGCAATTACTTATTATGCTCATGTAGTGAGATAGAACCATATCCTCTTATTAAGTTGAAGCAAAACCAATATTGAAGAATAGACCAGAAGTTTCATTATATTACATAGGCATAAAGATCAATGTCATATTATTTGTTTTTAGTTTTAACCATCAGGTACTTAGAAAAAAGGGCATGTTAACATTTAGTTCGGCCACAAGATAAGTAATCACCTAATCTTTTTATGTCTTCATTTTATCACCTAATCTTCCCCACTTAGCAAGTATTTTATTTTTAAGAAACTTAGCAAGTTATTATTATTATTATTATTATTATTATTATTATTATTATTTACCGGAACCTTTATTACCATCCAGATCAAGTGGGTGAGTCATGACTGTACACAGCGGAGGTAGAATCCAGGTCTGGATGGGAAGAAGATAAAGTTGGAGATAGAAGATGAGTTAATATTATTTGAGGTTTTGTTTTGTTTTTTGGTCAAATTATTTGAGCTTTTTTAATAAAGAAATTAACAAAAAAACAATGGGTAAGGCCGTAAGGGGAGACAAGGAGAGAGTGTGAACTCAGTGAAGAAGAAGATATGTGATAAGGTGTAGGAGGAGTATGATAAGATTTGGTAGGAATGCAATATTTAACCACCGGGTCCGGTTGCACCGTGCATAAGCCCAAGATAATTGCTTAGCACACCCCGTCCATTGCTTCGTACACCCCAACAAATCCCTCACCCACGTACGCAAGGTTCACATTTCACAAAACAAATCGCTTGTTCATCATCAAACAAAACTCGCTCCCTCTTCGCCGTCGCCATTGACGCCTTCCATCTTCAACGTCGCCGCCGTTCATCATCAGTTCATCACATTTCATCATCTTCACTGTCGCCATCATTCAAAACCATTCATCATAGTTCATCGTCATTCACCAACATATACATAATTTGAACGAACCAAACACAAAATGGTGAAAAGAAAACATGTTAGAGCTAGATTTTTACTTCGATTTTGGGAATTAGGTTTTATTTTGGTTTGATTATTTTCTAATTTCACAATATTAAAACCATTGGATGTACTAAATGGTTTCCTAATTATATTTTGGGAATTAGGTTTGATTATTTTGGAATTGTGGATTATTACTCATATGTGTATATGTTTGAACTTTTGTATACTTGAATGGTTTCCACATTTGAGGATTGAACTGTGTTTGTTGATAATAGTGTATGCTTTTATGGTTTTAATTAATTAGTGAGTTATGCATGTGTTGTGTTTGATTAATTGACTGAACCAAATGTAGCTGAACTAGAATATATGCTTGAACGTGAATATCGTCTGTCTTTATAGTATGTACAGCTTTAGTATGTATTACATAACTTGTGCAAATAATTTGAAAGTAATCACTGGTGTCATTGTCGCGTTGGACACCTAGTCTGAAATGACGATGTTACATAGCATTTGAATACTGTAAATATGTGGGTTTGTTGACTTAATCATCATTAGGCTTTATTATGATTTATGAATGTATTTTATGATACTTACTGTTTTACCAATAATGCATACTCTTCTATTCAATTACATGCAAAGATACCTGATGCTTTATAGAATTCTGATGCTTTTCTTAAAGAAGTTGTGCAAATATTAGTAGTGGTTTTTGCATGATAGAGCTTTTCTTAGGACAGGAGGACTTTTGGGGGAAAAAAGGAAGGTTAGAATGGATATAATATTGTGCTCAGGTTCAAAATCTAATTATTTTTGTTTCTGTAATTTTGCTCTATGGCAAACTTGATTTGTTCTTAAAACTTGATTTCCATGCTTCAGATGTCTAGTCCTGAATGTGAGAGAAGTGTTGAGACTCTTGCATCGACTAGAGATATGACCGTGTTTATAAAATTTGGGAAATGTTTTTCTTACAAGTTACAAGCATTGTTGACTTAGGCTTAATCCTAATTGTAAGGATATATTGTAGAATTCTTTTCAATGATGGGAGTATAGGATTGCTTCTGTTGTGCTTTTTGATCTTTTGCACTTATTGTAAATATAAGATTGAACAATAACGCATCCTTGAAGTATTTTGATTTGAAGGGCCTAATCTCTTATTTTGTTTGATCTGTTTTTAGATATTTGGTTCCTCGAGATATGTCTGTTGGGCAGTTTATTCACATTTTAAGTAATAGACTATGTTTGACTCTTGGGAAAGCTCTGTTTATTTTTGTCAAAAACACGCTGCCTCATTTGATTTTCCTCTATAATGGATTTCTTTTCATTTACTGGCACAGATTGATTGGCAACGAGTAGGAGAGCCTATTGATGAAACATTGATTAATAAGGCATTGACTTTCTACTTAGAGATCGGAGAAAGCACAAGAAAAGAAGAACCAAAACACTTTGCAGAAACAATGATTAAAGAAAATGCAGCATTCTATGCTATGTCGAGGCTTCAAATTTGATAGCAAATTTTGCTATCTTTCAATTGAAAGTATAAAATTGATTACTACTTTAGTTTCCCTTATACTATGATACAAGTGGAATATTGAAAGATTAAAAAGGATTGCTACTTTGTTTTTTTTTTTGTTACAATTGCTACTTTGCTTGATTGTATATACTTGCTTGATAGTCTTCTATGAGAAACCAAAATACTTGTCTAATGGTTTTGTAATAGAACATTATTATTGTTAAATGATTTTAAATAAAGATTATACACTGAAACCATTACTCTTGTTAAATGGTTTCAACATGTTATACACTGAAACCATTAGTCTTGTTAAATGGTTTCAGTGTTGTTAACCCATTAATATTGACTATGAGGGTAAAAAAAAACAAAAATATTGATCATAAACATTCTCCTCCTCCCTCCTTTAATAATTTTCTTTCAAACAAAATACGAAATTCCCCTATATCTTTCCTCTCATCTCTCAAAGTCACTCCCGTTTTTTTCATCTTAAGTCTTAACTATAAAAAAGCCTAAATCTTTTTACATTTCACACCAAAAGATAATTCATAAAGAACTAGACAAGTAAAAGAAACATGACACTAATTCTCGCAATTCTTGACTTGAAAAATTATACACTGCTTAGTCCATATTAATAGTAGTTACTAGTATATTTATAATCCATTGACTAATGTTATACATTGAAACCATTAGTCTTGTTAAATGGTTTCAATATGTTATACACTGAAACTATTAGTCTTGTTAAATGGTTTAAGTGTTGTGAACCCATTAATATTGACTATGTGGGTAAAATAGATTTTTTAAATCCTTAATATTGGCATTTATAAGTGAATGTAATAGAACATTATTATTGTTAAATGATTTTAAATAGAGATTATACACTGAAACCATTACTATTGTTAAATGGTTTCAACATGTTATACACTTAAACCATTAGTCTTGTTAAATAGTTTCAGTGTTGTTAACCCATTAATATTGACTATGAGGGTAACAAAAAAAAAATATTGATCACAAACATTCTCCTCCTCCCTCCTTTAATAATTTTCTTTCAAACAAAATACGAAATTCCCCTATATATTTCCTCTCATCTCTCAAAGTCACTCTCGTTTTTTTCATCTTAAGTCTTAACTATAAAAAGGCCTAAATCTTTTTACCTTTCACACCAAAAAGATAATTCATAAAGAACTAGACAAGTAAAAGAAACATGACACTAATTCTCGCAATTCTTGACTTGAAAAATTATACACTGCTTAGTCCATATTAATAATAGTAGTAGTTACTAGTATATTTATAATCCATTGACTAATGTTATACACTGAAACCATTAGTCTTGTTAAATGGTTTCAGTTTTGTTAACCCATTAATATTGACTATGAGGGTAAAATAGATTTTTAAAATCCTCAATATTGGCAGATTATAAGTGAATGTAGTATAACATTATTATTGTTAAATGGCTTTGAATAAAAATTGTACACTGAAACCATTACTCTTGTAAAATGGTTTCAACATGTTATACACTGAAACCATTAGTCTTGTTAAATGGTTTTGTTAAATGGTTTCAGTGTTGTGAACCCATTAATATTGACTATGAGAGTAAAATATATTTTTTAAATCCTGAATATTCAAACCATTATTCACAACCTATAGTACACACTTATTCACAAATGCATTTCCATTTTCGCCTTAAACTATAGAACAAATATGATCAATAACCAAGCACTACCATCACCCCTATCTTATTGAATCAGTATGATCTATACAGTTTGACTTGAGCTGAAGAAGAAAAACCAAGACTCTTCAAAGGTATCATAAGTAGTAGTCTGCAAAAAGTTCAGTAAGTGGGTCTTTTTTTTTTTTTGAATGGCTAGTGGGTCTCTTCTAAAACAATCTATCTTGGCTACAATACTGCAACAATTATCGCTATCGCAAAATGCAAAGAGAATTCCAAAAGAACAGTGGTAAGAAAATGGGGGCCAACAAAACTGAACATTATTGCAAAATTACACAATAGATAGTTTCAAATCATCTTTTACAGCTAGCTAAAGGACACAAAAAAAAACAAAAAAAAGCATTCAAGGTTTCAGACAATGCTCGAATTGGCCAGTCTTTAACATCTGAAACACCTTCACCTAAAATCTGAAACCTTGCTTCGGCTTCAGCCAAACAAGGAGAACTAATCACTTTACAGATTCGTTCTTCCCCTCTTCCTTTCCTGAGAGCTAACCTTGTTGTGGTTGCATGAGCCATAATATTGCCTCCAATAGGCTTGACTTGGGGTCTAGCAAACATTGCAGAACCATCTACCTGTGAAACTACTTGATTTGTTAAGACAACAGCCACGCCGAACTGCAATTAGACAATCAAACAAGTAATTAGCTATAAAGATATACTAAGAGAACTCAAACATATACTAAGCAAGAATCATGAATTAGTTTATAATCTATAAAGATATTTGTGCAGTACAAGCCTGACATGGACTTTTTACCTCGCCTGCTAACTTTTGAAGGCTCCTCAGGAACTTCGCTAAATGCATTTGACGGGCTGAAAGTTCCCCTCTTCCCGAAAAATCTGTCCTATAGAGAGCAGTAGCACTGTCTATTATCATTAGAGCAAACCTGTGTATAAACCATCAAAACGTAAGCCTCAAAAACAATTTTGATATCGAAAGCACATCACCAAATTGAGATCAAACATCACTAGTAAAGGAAAAATCTTATAAATACAACTCAAGGCCTAAAAAAAAGTGAGAAGAGAAAAAAAAAACTTAGCCAGTTATACTGGTAATAATGCTAGTCTGTGATGAAGTAAGATGATACTAATTATCCTAGTCTGTGACATTACTATGCATATCCGAAAGACAAATTATGTAATTGCCATTTGCCAGATCTCAACAATACTGAGCAAAAGGAACCATCAGAAGTCACACCTTGTATCCACCATCATTGAAGCTGCTTCAAGCAGAAGCCGTGATTGATGATCAGTGTTATATGCTCTAGCATAAGCAACATTTTCCAATACATCAGCACCATTCAGTCCAAACCTGTAGCATTAAGTAACATAAATATCAAATGCACATTTCACAGACACAGGTCAACAAAGCAATATAAAGAATCATTATACCTGTCTGCAATATGTAAGAGTCGCTGCGGCCTAAATGTTCCCTTAGCATCTATGTACATAGCTTTACCCTCACCTTTACCCTCACCTCCTCCTTGATCTAATGGTAACTACAACATTAAAGATAAGTTAAATTAGTAGACAATGGCATTAAGTAGTAGTGACAGATCAATACGAACTTAAAACATTTACAAACTGAATACACAAGAATATATTCATCAGTAATAGAATCAGGGCCAATTGAGAGAAAACTCTATTGCCCATAATCCAGTTCTACATGCTAGGACTAAACATATGTTGACATTCTTATATGGGAAAAAGTTCTCAACAAAGAACCGCAAGTAGTTTATGTACCCACAGCTGATCAATATGTTGACATTCTCACTAAGGCTCTCTTTCCTATGAACTTTGAAGTCATGAGGTCCAAGCTCAGTGTGTGTGATCTTACCCTCTTACAACAATCACACCTACCATGAGCTTGTGGGAGAGTATTAGACATCTGATTCTCTTAAGAGCCTTCCTATTGGACTACTGGAAGTTATCCTAGTCCCTCTTGTATTCAATTTTTTCCAAATAATTGTCTTTGTAACTACATAGATAATAAGTTAGTAACAGCTATAGTTAGAATTTTTTATAGTCGTAAATTGTCCTCATACATCATAGCTCTCTCTATTGGTCATATTACTGAGTGAATATATTCTAGCTGCTGCAAAGATACCAATCTTATGTCTGAATAATCGATTCACGCTAGGCATGTCAGCAATAATCTCAGCAGATGCTAAACCAACAAGGTAGATCAAGGTCTTGTACTTTGCTGCATACTCTAGTCCAGCAATATCAGAATCAATAAAATACAATAATCAACCCACACATTACAACACAATAAAATACATAAGCTAAAACCAACTAATTAAAATGTTTAATGGTTTTGATAGTCTTTTTTGTGAAACCAAACTACTTGCCTAATGGTTTCAGGCAAAAACAACATTCATGGATGAATTTAAAAATCATGAACATTAATAAAAAATCAAAACCTAGAAGCTAATAGAATATCAGAAACAAAATCAAATTAACAAGGAAAAATGAAACTTACATAATCCCAAGATGAAATTAGAATATTGTTAGAGTTAGGCGCAAATTGAATCTCCAATTTCGAGAATTCAATCGCAGCTTCTGAGTGACAGAGAAGACGATACACAGAACAAACACGACGGCGAAGTCACAGTGGCGATACAGAGAAGAAACACGAACACGACGGCGAATAACAGTGGCGATAGAGAGAAGAAAGACGGTGGCGATTCAGAGAAGAGAAGGCGAAGTGGAGAAGTGAGAGATGTGTGATCCTGTGACTCAGGTTCACAGGGTGACAACTTGAGATCGTAACACGTGGCAAAAAAAATTCCATGATCAAGTGGCTGTAATTCACTTATGCATCATACATAAATTTGGACTTATGGATATTAACTTTTGCCTTAACCATCCATCTTATGTGGTCTATCATGCACAAGTTTTGTACTTGTGCATACTAAATACCACCTCTTAGGTCTTCCATCCCTATTTTTAAAACTTTCCATCAAACCTATTTTCATTTTATAATAACTTGAGGTACTTTTATTATTTTGGGGGTATAAAAAACTCCACAGCAATCCCTATGTTAGGAATACATTAAATAAGACATTTCTCTGGACATTTCACCAGAAGCATTTCCTGCAATTTTACAACTCAATCTGGTTTTTAAATAGAAAAGCAAAATTTCTTATTAACCCAATGCGTAACATTGAACATGCCCCAAAGTGTTTGGAAGTTTGTCTCTTGCAATTTTAAATGTAATACTGCAAGTGAATTGCGCATCTATCTGAGACATATTTGACCTACAGCGGGCCTGGGAATGTTCCATTCTCGCGTTGCTCATTCCATCTGTCAACCTGATGCATAGAAAAATCAATGAAAAGTGAGTGTTAGTTAGGACAAGAAAGCCAAAGTTCAAATTGGTAGGTACAGGAAAAATAACCAAAAATTGTGAAATGAACTAATTAAGCCATTGACGGGAAAAAATCAAAAATCAAAATTGTATGTTTATATTTGATCTGATGCCTGATGGCAATTGGCAACTGCTACTAATGGAATATTTACTGTACTAAATATTAGCAAGACCCATATTACAAATATGATGTTGAGCCCTAAAACTACATATTTTGGTCAATTTCTAAATGTGAAACTTAAAACTAAGTAAAATGCTTCACAAGTCAAAAAGGCAAGTTGACATGAATGAAGTAACTGAAGTATGATTTATCAGAAGGAATACCTAACATTGATAAGTACCAGAAATAAGAGTAGAACAGAGCACTGAATAGTGCATTAATGGTGAAAATTCAGGCATGTATCAAGGGGACTTCAGTTCCTAGTTCTAAAACAGAAAAATGCAGAAAAAAATAGAAGTGATCAAGCAATTTGAGAGGACCCAGTCTGCTCCAACAATCACAACTAATTTTACCCTCTCTCTACCCCCTCCCCTCATGCTTATATTCTCTCTCATTACACAGATCCACAACTCTGGTGCGCATTACAATTGCCAATTATTGGTACCTGATTTGAGGTGGTAAGCCCTTTGGTTCTAGAGAAACGTCAAATTCAGCTAACATGTTTTCTATAATTGTGGGAAACTGCTCCTGTTCTTCTACTTCTTTTCCTCAAATTGATAACCTACATAATATTCTTCTCCCTCATCTAGCAATGCCTTGACCATGCATTTCTAAGAAGCTTGTGTCTTGCATATGGAAAATGGGTTCAGAGGTACCATGAAAGAATTGAAAAATAAACTCTTCTTTATTGAATGAATAAGATTACCCGACTATACCAAATGTTATTATTGAAGGGTTGCAGCCTAACTCATAATCTGCCTTCCTCCCCTCTATATATAAACAACCCTACTCTTTTCTAACTAACTTCCAAGGTCTACTTGGGCCTTGTCAACCCCCAGCCCATTTCCTTTCCTAACATAAACCTGCCAAACTATTGTTTCACTTATCACCTTCTTACCTCTTCATCTCCCAACTTAATGATCAAATTTCTGAAGTCGGTTTATCTGTTTCCCAAACTTCATAACCAATCCAATCCTAAAACTGCTGAAGTCCCACCTAACTCCAGGAGAAAGAAATTCTGCTCGAATCCCACTCCTTGTATATTCATTTTTATGTCTAGACCTCTGCAAAATATTAAGGGGCATCTTCTACTTTCATTTTCAACTCTTCCAATAATTTCATGGAGATGAAATTACTAGTTGCTACATAATTCACTGGCAACAAAATTCTCCTTTCACCAATATGTTGCCATGTCAAAGGATAGGTTATAAGTTAGTCCCTCCTTACTTTAAAAGGATTTCCGACGGGTTTTGTCCTTAATTCCAACATTTCCCCAACATCTTCATAAGGTCGCAACTCGCAAATCCTATTACTCGCCTGAACCTGGTAACCTATACCAGCACTAATTGGTAAGCTCCGTTTATCCCTGAACTTCTCATATAATTCATAGTCTCTGTCAATCTCCTAATCCAACGTGATTTCTTTTCTGCATTTATTCCATCAACAGATTGCTTTCCACTGAATCTCTGCCCCTAGCTCAAGCCAAGAGTGACCCGCTACTTTGGCAAGACCCGTGAGGGTGTTTCCATGGTGATTCCCCTTTCTGTTTTTTTTTTCTTTTTCACAACCAGTCCACATCTCTGTGGAGCAGAGGTTTTTTTCCTCTTCATGCAGCAACGCCAAGACCATCAACTCGGATAAAGATTCTGTGTCATTCAACTCCAGTCCCACATGGATTTGTTCAATTATACCAATGTGCAAAATGCCCTTCAACATGAAATGGAGCAAAAGTCATTCCAAATATCCCTTTACACTCCACCAATAAGCTTGTTTTTTATCTCGATGAATCCAAGTTGAAAGGATGATTCACTACTCTGTTGAACTCCTTCCAACTAGACCCTAAGGACTGTTCCTCCCACCATTGATACCAATTCAACGAATGATCCACCAATGCAATCACCACAGAGTGAAGCTTCTCAACTTGCACAAAATTCAGCTTCAAATATCTCTCCATTGAAACAATCCATCCATAAGATTCAAACCTTATGTCATACAATAGAGATTGACCATCCTCTTGCTCAGACCGTGAATCATGTTAAAGTTCATCGAGATCGAACTTCTCATGCAAGACCTATTTCAGATCTTTCATTTGTAACAGACTTCCAAAAAGACTGCACTCCAAACTCTCAACTTCGGAGTACAATGTAGCACATAATGACAATTCAAGCTCTCGGGACCGAGAGCTCTAATAGCATATGAAGAGTAAAACAGAGCATTTGAAATTTGAAATATTGTATTAAAGCTGAAAATCCAGGCCTGTATCAAGGCGATTCAATTGCCAGGATCTCAAAGAAGAACAAAATGCTTAGGCAACTTGAGAGTGTCCAGTCTCAGCCAAGAGTCCCAACTACTTCTAGCCTAAACCTTCTCATTACATACACCCACACACTCCCCTCCCCAATATTCTGAGCCTTTGGTCTGGATCAAACATCTCAAGAAAAAACTAAATCGAAGTGGTTTAGCCGCAAGAGTTGAAGGATGAAGGCATGAAAAAAGTTAAAATTTAAGAGGGATCAAATTTCAAAAGCATCCATCCCTATAGAAGCAAATTTACCACAATGTAAGAACTCCGCCTCAATATATACCCTAAAAGAAGAATAAAGAAGCCTAACAACTATAATTTTTATTTTTATTGCCATTTTTTCACAGAAAATAATTTTCTGATTTAGCATAAAGTCATATATCATGTGAAGTGGAACAAAAACAAAAGAAAAGCCAAGTTGTAGCAAACAAGATGCAATTTTCTCATAAGAATTATACATATTACCAACTAAGTAAATGAAACAATTCCATTTCCATGTGAGAGTCCAGATAGACAATCAAAGGATAGAAATTTGAAATTAGCAAGACAATATGTCTCTAAGGGTCCGTTTGATTCGCTAAAAAATAAGGGACTGGACAGGACAACCGTAGTTGTACTGTGTTTGATTGTAAAACTGTTTCAGGAACTGGACAAACTGGGAAGCAATGGACAGGACAAAAACAGAATTTTTTGTACCTCACTAAACCACAACACAACTTTTTGTCCGCAGTACAAGTTGTCTAAAATGTCAAAATACCATTTTATTAACAAAATATCGTATAAGACAAAAAAATGTTCAATATCCCAAAAGTTTGTTCTGTGCTGTTCTGTCATGTGTTGTGCTGTTCTGTCTTGTACTGTTCTGTCCAGTACTTACCCTTTAACAAATCAAACACACCCTAAGTAAATTTTATTGGACAAGCAGATCCTAGTGCCTATCAGATAATAAAGAATATTCATCATCGAAAAATACATACCCATTCACCAGGGCAAAGAGCACGGTAATACTTAGCAAACTTATCGCATTCTGGTGCATCGTCTCCCTTTGCAGCCACACATCTGCACATGAATTTCAATTGTTTAAATAAATAAAACAGTGCAACTTTACAGTGTATGTGAACAAGAATTTCCATAAAAATAAAAGCCAACAGTGCACGACTCACCGATGATATTCAATGTATCGGGTAAAGCAATGCCTTGTTTGATTAGTAGTTGGAAAACGGAAATCTACTGGAGCAGTTTCAAGCTGAAAATAATGGCACAAATATCAAGATATTGAAAGGAGCATCCAGCCTGCTTATGATGAAATCAAGCAAAAACTCTAGAGTGATGACTGATGATATAGTTAAATAAATGTCACCTTAATTTCAGGTTTCTCTTCAGCTTCCTCTTGATCACCAGAATTTTCTTCAACAGTTTCACTACTTGGCTCTTGAGTGTTTTCTTCAGCGGGAGGAGGGGCAACTTCACTGCTTTCTTGAGCAACCACAGGGGCAGCAGGAACTGTTTCTTCTACAGTTTTTTCAACAACAGCTTCCACAGAAGTAGCCGCCTTTGGCTTTTCAACTTCCTCGACTACAACAGGTTTTTCAACTACATCTGTTTTCACTTGTTTGTCATTCACATAGTATTGCTGCAAATCAAAAACATTTCTGTCACTACCTTCACCACAAATTCTATATAACATTAGAAAACCGTCATTGAGCTAAGGAAATTGAGAGAAAATTCCATCACTACACTACCTAAGAAAAAGGACAGAGAAACTACCAACACATATCATAACAATTCTTCATAAAAATAATATAACATCCAAAATGAATAATGAAGGCAACTTGTCTACATAGCTATACACTAGAGAATTATACATAAGTAAAGCTTGCAAATTAGTATCAATATTTCAATCCTTGTGTCATTCTCATTATCTAACTCATACAAATGGAAAATTGAAGCACAATAGAATAAAATTCTATGAAACACTAACACAAACACGTAGACCCTGATAATAATTTTAGAAATTATAAGTAATTAAATATAACTACATGTATATGTCCTTGACACACCTTCAATTGGAAGTGTTGGTGCTAAGTAGATAATATTAATGGGATAAAAGATACATTATTTTGCGTCCTTGATATAGATCTGGGTTTAGAATCTTCTATAGGAATTAAACACTACAAATTTACATTGACTAAAGTTAAGCCCAATTTTCCATGGCAAAAATTAGAAGGAAGTGTAAAAACAATGGAACCTAATAAAGATCTAGCAGAAATCATTATGGATTGCAAAATTAACAAAACCAAGCTGCAATTTATATTATTTTTTTTCAATAAAAAAAAATGATAGGGATTCGAATTAAAATGAAGATCCATGGAAGCAGAATTGAAAATTGAGAATTGATAAGAGATGTTACCTCAGCAAGAGTTTGAGAGTTGTTGGGAGTTTCCGCCATTGATGCAAGAAATGTTGATTGGGCGGCTACAACGCAGGAGTGGAGAAATGGATGATGTTGTAGGTCAGAACACAGAAAAGTGATGTTTCGTGGTTTGGGTGCGTCGTTCAACTCAAGCTGTATTTGTTTGGGTTAAGGTTCATTCTTAATTTTTATTTTTATTTTATAATTTTTCATTATAAGGGCAAACAAGTATATATATTTTTTCTCTTGTAAATAACAACAGTAAAATATCATCTGTGTGCAACTACACCCAAGTCTTATGAGATTTAACTGGACAGTAAATTTATTCTAAGGATGTGTTTGATTCAAAGTAGATAGAAGGAATGTTTCATTCAATTTTAGGGAGGGGATGAGAGAAGAGGGGAGCAAAATTCCTCCAAAATTCAATTTTTGCTTTCCTAAATTGGGGGATTTGGAGTGGAGGGAAGGAAAGACTATCAAAATGGGCTAGCTCAAATGTGTCGGCCTATTAAAGCCCGGTTATAATATGAGCTAGCGGATGAGTAAAAATATGGCGCACGAGAAATTTGTAGGGCGACAAAAGAAACTATCTTGTATTAGCAATTATAGAGCCACATTTTGCAATTTTCATTTATTTTTTTGGAGAAACTAAAAAAAATGTGGTCTAGCCTAGAGCCAGTATAGGACCAGGCTTGGGCCATACTTTTCGAGCCTATTTTTCATCCGGACTTTTTAGTCCGGCACGAAGTAGACCAAAGTCCTCTCAGGCCATCCCAAAATAGGTCGAGTAGCCCATTTTGACAGCTATTACAATTTATATTGACATAATTTTCCTCATAATAATTTTAAAATGTCAAAATCATTATTCTTTGCTATGTTTTTCTTCTTTTTTGAATATTGAAGTTTATTTGTTGGCTATATCTTTTGAAAGTTTTATATCTGCTCGCTATATATAAAGCACATTAAAATTAGTATTTTTTTTATCATTTACAGTAGGAAACATCAGAAAACATAAGCATGATTTGGATTAGGTTTTCACTTTTTTTAAAACAAAAACGAAACAATTTCGACATATATCTCTCTGTAATTGTAATACCATCTATAAAATTGTAAGTAAGGTAATAGTTAAGAGACTCAACGAATGTGTTTCATCTCTTATCTTTCCCTATCAGACTGGTTTTGTTATTGGGAGGAATATACACGAAAATATAATAATGGCCAAAGAGATGGCTCATACGATGCATCATATGAAAGGGAAGAAAGGAGTTTTTGCCATCAAAGTTGATCTAGCCAAGGCTTATGACAAAATCAGTTGGGAGTCTATCTGGAGGATCCTTGTATAGGTAAAATTTCCGGATGCATTGATTAATGTTATTATGCATTTTGTCCAGTGTAATGACTAATGTGAAATGGAATGGGACTAGAGCAGAGTTTTTTAGACCCCAAAGGGGTATTCGACAAGGTGACCCCCTTTTCTCCATACTTGTTTGTGTTGTGTTTGGATAAATTTTCACATATTATTCTTCAGGCTGTGGAGGAAAGGAATTGGAAAGGTATAAAGGCAGGAAGGAATGGTTTGATGATCTCTCATCTTATGTTTTGCGGATGACCTTCTCTTGTTTGGAGAAGCTAGCGAGTCTCGAATGAAATGTGTGTTGGATACCCTTCAATTGTTCTGTCGCATGTCTGGACAAGAAGTCAGCCAAGAGAAAACTAGTGTGTTGTTCTCTGGCAATATGTCTGGTTTTATAGAGACTAATTATTTCGGTAACTATTTGGGAGTCCCTCTGCATGGTCGAGCTCCTATAAGAACAAATTTTTAATACTTGCTTGATAAAGTGAGCAACAAACTTTCGATGCGGGAAGAGTTACTCTGGCCAAGAGTGTTATTGAAGCGACTCTGATGATGTCAACCCTTATTCCAAAGTCTTGTCTGGATATTGTTGGAAAAAGTTGAACACAGAATTATTTCATTAATAAAAATCAAAGAAATATTAGAATAAATAAAATAACAGTATCGAATTATTGAACAAGAAGAAATAAAATAAGATATATAATAAAATAAAATTATAGAACAAGAAGAACTTATCGCATTATTGACTGAGACGTGCAATACACTGGGCTTAAGAGTATTTCGCCACCACAGGTAAGTTACCCGGTGCAGTTGGCCTCATAGCTAATACCCTCCAGGATACAACAGTCACTTCTTGCTAGTACTGCACGTGAATTAGCAAGGTCTCATAGAACTACTTTTTGGATGCTCAAGGAAATTTAGTTTATATTACTTATCATATATGTTTTCTCTCTTCACGTTGCACTATATATTCCTCACATTCTCAAACCCATATATCTTGTTTGCTTCTTCTTCTTGGTACCTTTCTTATAACCACAAAGTCCTTGGATACTCTTAAAAAATTATTAACCATAAAAGCCTAGTTATTAGGATTATGATTAGCATAAAACGTTACAATATAAAATAAAAGAAAACTTGCATCATCACCATGCATTTAGTAATATACATTACTTGGTCAAAAGAAATTTAATAATAATTATCATATATAATAATATAAAATAATGTTTAAAATAAATTAAGATATAAAATATCTTACATGAGTTACAAAAGATGCAACGTCAATTCATATGGGGGGATACTGATAATAAAATAAAATTCCATGTCGTACGTAGGATGTTACTCACATCATGTGACTGTATTACTAATCCAAAATGGATGGAAGGATTAGGAGTCAGAAAACTTGAAGTCATGAACAAGGCTTGCTTACTAAAACTTGTTTGGAAACTCAAAGAAAATGGCGAAGAGTATTGGTGTAAGGTCTTATGATCAAAATACGGTGGCGAGATCGTGAATGAGAATAGCAGCAACAGAGTGGCGCAGTCAAGCCTTTGGAAAGCGTTGAGTGGCTTACAACCTTTCATCGAGAATTTTAGTTATTGGAATATAGGTAACAAGAAAAGTATTGATGCGTGGATCGAAGCCAGACTATGTGTAGAAGACACTGTAGCCATTCCGGATAATCTGCGTGGCCTGAAAGTTCATGAGATTGTGGATGTGAGGGTAATTAGAATTGGAACATGTTAGAGACTTAGAGAGCTAGATTTCGGAAGAAATTACGAGGAAAATTGCAGCAATTGTTCCTCCAAATGATGATTATGGCAACAATGAGAGATTGGGAATTGGAGGAAAGTCTTGTACTCTTGTGCCGTCTACGTAGCTAATATCTAATTTTTTTTTTGGATAAGTCTAAACTATCTTTGCTTAAGGTGTTGTCATGTGTCCCAAATGAGGATAATTGATGTCAAAGAATTTGATGATTGAACTAAAAATACACTCCTTTTCAAATGAAATCAAGCCATATGAGCCATTTGGGACATTTGTGAATGGAAAATTGTTTTATCAAACCAGATTTTACATTGTAACCAAGCCACCAAGCCATTTATGTCTTTTTCAGTTTGAATGAAACTAAGTTATCTAAGCCACAACATGTGACATCTTTTTGTTTCTCCCAATGTCTCACCAAATTTCAAATTCAAATTTTTCCCCTCATCACTTATTCAAAATTCGATATATCTTCATTCATTTTCATATCATTCACTTCTCTCTTCTTTCTAATCTGCATTTTTTTATAACATTCATCTGAAATTCTAATTGATAAAAATTTGAAAATAATTGTGAGAAAGTTGTAACCAATTAAAAATAAATAAAAAAATAAACTATCTTATTCGGAATAAGTTTTAACTTATATAAATTTCAAGTTATAATTTAGATGTAGTTAATAAGTATTTAGAATTTTGAGTATTCTATGTGTTTGTATTGTCGTGATGAAGAAGAAACCATTCTTCATGTTAAGAGGGATTGTCCCAAAGCCAAGGAAATATGGACTGTTGTGATAACAGTAAGAGGTAGAGGAGTGTTCTTTATTGGTGAACTTGATCATCGGATAAGCTACAAATTAAATAACCATATCCAGTGGAAGGGAAGAAGAGCTTGGTGTGAATTTTGGGCTACATGTTGTCATTGCCTATGGACTTGGAGAAATAAAGAGCTTCATGATGAAGACTTTATAAGACCTTATTAGCCAGAAATTTTTTTTTTCTACCCCAACAATCTTCACTCTACCCCAACATATTTTTCAAAATACTCATAATACCCTTATAAAAAAATTAGTATATTTTAAAAAAAAAAATTTATCGTATTATACTGTTCTGGTAGACTGTTTCATCCTCCTAAAAAACTGTTCCGGTAAGTATTTATCTTTACCGGTATACTTTTTAAAGTGTTCCGGTATGAAATTTTTCTAAAATTTATTTTGATTACCGGAACACTTTGGAAAAGTGTGCAGGTAATACAAGAAACTTGACATATAGCTACGGCAAAACTCTGTTGGTAAAGGTCCAAGATCCGTAGGTATAGACGGTAAAACCTATACCCACGGACGTTTTGTTCCGTTCACTTTATCTCGCTCTACCCACGGACAATACCGTCGCTATAGCCTATATAGCTACAGCTTTTTTGGCATTGGACTAGGGTGAGAGGTATACCCACGGACATTACAAACTATTGCAAATCGGTTTGCCCACGGATTTGTCCGTTGGTATAGGTTTGGATTTTGTTTTTTTTTTTTTGCATTTTTTGTTTTGTTTGACAGATGATTTAAATTATTTATTAGATAAAATAAAATGCTTCAAAAAGTGAAATAAAATAAAATAAAACTTTAAATTATATTTAAGAACTAACTAGTCTTACAAGTATGTCAAATTACATATAGTTATAAATATCAAGCTAAGAGTGATATAATGTATTTAAAGACATAAAATGATATCCACTAAATTTACAAATTTGTTCTGTCAAGAAAAAGAAAAAAGTCTCTAATCTCCATTCCTCTTCCATCTTCAATAGTCTGGACTTAGAAAATTGGTTTGCTCAGGGACCAGAAACATCTAGAACCTATTGAAAATAAAAGAATACAAGTTGGAAACTCAACTTAGCCAAAAGGAAGGAAAATTTTACAATGGCACACAAATTGACATTATACACATCTTAAGTGAACATTAAACATTAACCATAACTGAAGTATTAAGAGAACCTGGTGATGGTTACCAATTCATCAACCTGTTTGGATCAAAACCTGCTACTTATTAGAAACCTGGTGGCAGCTGCAACTTGTAAGCTACTTTTCCCACCCTGTCTAGGATTTGGGAAGGGCCATAATATCTAGGGCCCAACTTCTCATTCCTTCTTTGTGCAAATGATCACAGCCTGTATGGTTCGGCCTGAAGCAAACCCAGGCTCTCAGTAAAATTGCAGCTCTCTGCGCTTCTTATCTGACTTTGCTTGCTTGAACAGTTCTGACCTAAACTAACTGAGAAATAATCTGTTCCTATTAGTTACAATTGATTCTTGGGAGTCCATGTAATCTAAAGCTAAAAATATTTGCGTGCTGTTAAATTTGATTGCAACACTGGCTACCAACCAACCAGCATGTAGCAACAATGAAACATGATAATATAAAAAAAAGAAAAAAATCTTCTGGATTTACACAACTAAAATTTCGTTAGTCTCCCTTGATCCGTACCTATACATATGGTAATTTAAGGTGGCACTTATTCACAACAAATACCTTCTCTAGTGCTTGATGTTTTTTGTTATATGATACGATTAAAGTAGACAAGCTCCCTTTGACAAATTGTAGCAGGTTTAAAATGGTTACCAATTCAACAAATACCAACTTTAAAATGGTAAAAAAAACGTTGATTGTACAAGTGAGATTGATTAACATTAAAATCATCAAGATTAAAAAATCATGACTTTCTAAAGGAGTTATTCACTGCAAATTATCAACTGAATATTCAGTGTAAAAGAACAAACAATGAATGTAGTCCAAGAGAACTCAAACAACCAAATAAGTGGTTTACATAACTCCTTTACCCTTCTTGTCATTTGGGATCTTCATCGAAACTCATCAAAGCCACTTTACCCGGTCATTCTTCGAGTAACAATTTCATTACCTAGAGTTTCAACAGGTTAAAAACACACAAAAAAACACAACAAAAATCCCAAAAGAAACTTTGTTTCATTAAAAAAATAAACCCACTTCACCTTGCAATGATCACATCCACACAAAAAAAATCCTTCAAGTTAGCCTGAATTTGAAATCCATACTAATTCATAGGAATCTTAACCTAACCACAATTAAGAGAGCCACAAATCTATTAGGAAAATTAGGGTAGCACCCATACCACGATTGACTTGGATTTTAGCACCAGGTTGTAACTGAAGGTACTTGATTATGACACCCATCTCCGATTAGAGATTTCAATCTTCTTGCTTGAACCCTAATCAGTGGAATCTTGCCTGACACCTACCAGATTTCAATCCTTTGAATCATGTCATAGAAATCGAATAGAAAAATTAAATAAATAGGCGAAACCTAACCAGTAAAATTGTAAGGGGAGCAATCGAGAACAATTATCGGAGGGAGTAGCATCGCTTAGAAGACGAGTGGCAACATCTTTGGCGCCTTGTTTGATGAGTCTGAATTCGGCAGTTGCAGGAGGAGGTCCAGCGTGAGAAACTAGGATTACCAACAGTTTTGCCGTAGCTATATGTCAAGTTTCTTGTATTACCTCCCTACTTTTTCCAAAGTGTTCCGGTAATCGAAATAAATTTTAGAAAAATTTCATACCGGAACACTTTTTAAAAGTGTACCGGTAAAATTAACATACCGGTAAAGATAAATATTTATCGGAACAATGTTTTTGGATGATGAAACAGTCTACCGGAACAGTATAATATGACAAAAAAAAAATGATTAAAATATACTAATTTTTTATAAGGGTATATTGGGTATTTTGAAAAATATGTTGGGGTAGAGTGAAGATTGTTGGGGTAGAAAAAAAATATTTCTATTAGCCAATACAACATATAACGAAACTGACGGGAGAGTATTGGAATGCAGTAATAAGCAACAACATAGTGACGGCCAATGTTTTAAAATCCGGACCGCATAACTATTAACCCGGTCAATAAAAAATATTCAGATCTTCATAACTATAAAATTTAATAAAAGTTATTCTATAAAAAAATGAAAATACATATATATATATATTTAAAAGAAAAACAATAAAAAATAATTAAATTAAAATAATAGATATATGTCTTGTGTCACAAGAATAATAGATATATGTGTTTACAAAAATAAAATAGATATATCTTTTTAGTTTTGTCTTTTTTAGTTTTCTTACCCAAAAAAAATAGATATATCATATATATGTGACATGAGATGGTTAGAAGAAAAAAAAAAAAAAATCTTACTTGTATCAATATCATAGCACATGGTTCTTTAAATCTATTAAATATATTTAATGTTTATACTTTTAAATCACATCAGTTTGTGTGGCCAAATGGTAAGGAATTGGACTCTTACTCAGTGGACTTGAGTTCGACTCCTTGCTAGCACTATTTGGCAATTTTTATTATATTTTCATTTACACACAAAACTGGTCCGACCATAGATCCGGCCGGTTCACGCCGGTTTTCTCCGGTTTGTTTGCTTAACCGGTTCTGCAGGTTGATTGGCCCGTTAATCCTTCCGGTTCCCGGCCGGACCGGTCCGACCGGCCGGTCCGGTCCGGTTTTTAAAACTATGGTGACAGCGCGAAACCATTATAATGTCATGATACATTGGAGTCCTCCAAACCCTCATTTTGTTAAGCTTAACACAGATGGGGCGTTTAAAGACAAGCAAATTGCTGGTTGTGGTGGGGTGATTCGTGGTAACCAAGGTGAATGGCTTGGCGGTTTCGCAAAGTGTGTTGCAAGCTTGCGTTATGCTTATCGATTTGGTTTCAAGAAGATATAGCTTAACATTGATTTAGGGATGGCAAAAAAACCCAAACCGAGAGACCCACCCGAACTCAAACCAAAGTCAACGGGTGAAATCCGATTTGACTGAGTTTGGGTTCAGGTGACACCCGATAATATGGGTGTCGGTTTGGTATCAGTCAAACTCATACCCGAAACTCATACACCCACCCGAAATATTTTATAATTACCCTCATAGTCTCCCTCAATTTCCTTGGAAGACCTTAACTTTAGTTATAATTTAATTTCTTGAAAGTCTATGTTGTAATTTCTTGAAAGTCTACGTTTGAATTTCTTTTGAGTGCTTAATTTTAGTTGTATTTAATTCAAAATCTATGTTGGAATTTAATTTCTTAAATTTGCAAATTATTTTCAAATGTGCTGCGGGTTTGAGTTTGGGTGGAAAAAACCAAAATCCAATGGGTGTGAGCATGGGTGTTGTTTTGCTACCCGAATAGCTTTTGAGTTTGGGTGATGATTTCGGGTGTGAGTTTGATAAGTGTCAAACCCGCACCCATGAGCACCCATTGCCATCCCTACATTGATTCGGAAGTTGTGGTTTGAGTTCTTAAAAATGGCACATCTAATAGCGCAATGGGCAGTTCATTGTTAAAGCATATCAAAAACCTGTTGGCTTTGGACCGGACTGTAGAGATATCACATTTGTACCGTGAGGCAAATAAATGTGTGGATGCAATGGATGATTGTAATGATAGTAACAATTGAGATGATAATTATTGTGAAATAATGTGGAATTGATAGTAAAGAGAAGTTGAAGTGCATAGAAGAGGGGAAATACAGAGAGAAGAAGAGAAATATCAGAGAGAGAAGATGTGACTAAATCACCAATTACATATTCAATGCCCTATTCACTTGCTTTTCTTTAGTTATATATGCCTACTCAAGCCTTGATGTTCCATTTCTTGGGCTGAAGTTGGCTAACTCTTATTTGGGCCTATCCAATTTAGAGGATTCATTACAATACCCTCCCTTTAAAATCAACCTTGTCCTCAAGGTGTCCTCAAGGTTATAAGAATTGCTCACAACACAAATTTTACCCGGATCTCATTGTTGGAATGGTGACCACATAACTGCTGTATAGTTCCTCAAATGTGCACCAGGATCCAATTGATGCCCATTTTGCATTCTCACTGATTTGGTGTAGTCATAAGGTTCCACAATTATATGCATGAATTCACCCCATGTGGTTACAAGGTTAACAATTTTGGTAAGTACAAAAGTTGCTAGTTTTGCTTCAAAGTTCCCATCTAGCAATATGTAACAAGACCATAATCTCACAATCTTGTGATTAATTTTCTCCATCATTTCAACGGCTTTAGTGGTGTCACATATAGTTTCTTCATTATGACACATCAATGCTAACATACATGGTACCCACACAACATGAATGATATCACTATCCCCTCCATGAATACCAACCTTGTCCTTAAGGTTGTAAAAAAATCTTCCAATATTTTTGATCTTCATGGGAGAAAGAAGTAGGAGTCAACCCTTTCCATGGAACTAAAACAGCAACATCACACTGACCTTCCAAAGAACCAATGAGTATAGCTAACCAAACATTGTGCAAAAGGTTTGAGTTGGGGTAATTGTGGATAAAAGATCCTAACCTTATGGATTGCACTGTGGAGGAGGCAATATAATCTCGTATAATAGGAAGTAAATTTGGTTTGTATTCCTCTAAACCAATTATAGGAACTTGATAGTACTGAACAATACCATTACTATATGACATCAACCTCAAGCAATTTGAACATAATGTATGTGAACATGTCAAAGTAAGCATAATTGACATTACCTTGTCAATGGATCCAATAGAATAATACCCAAGTAATCTCTCACCATTTACAAAGAAGGTAACAAGTACAATTGCTTCTTTGGCCAAATACAGGGGTTGCATGAGATCAACATTCTTTATAAGCTTTAACCGAGTATGTTTTGGAGAAAAGACTAACAAGTGGTGATCATGAACCCACCCCAAGTCATCTGTTGATACAATTGTAGGAACTTTCAGGCCAAGCTTTTTAAGAAGACCCGCTTGGTAGTGGTCCTCATATTGTAATGGCATTTTGCATACACATTCATGAAAACATTTTATTAAACACCATGCTTGAGAAGAATTAGACAAAATGCAATATTTGAAGGCATCATAAAAAGCATAAGTGATGTTTAAATCCAATGACAGTAATGTGTAGCCTTCCCAACCATAAGTGATGCTGGTAAAAAATCCTTGAATGAAGGTCAACCAAGTGACAACACTTTGTTTAGCCATTTCTGCAAACACCTTTTGTGCATAGTACACACCAACATTTGCATAGAATTTTATCAAATATATCAAACATCGTGAGTCACAGTATGCCTCACTTTTCCATTGATTTCTATAGCAGGCCAAAGCATCCACGTGAGATTCCAAACACAATTTATGGAGGTATAGGCTTGAAGCAATACAAACTATATAGAAGTTCAAATGACGATCAAACTGAAGCACATAAGGAATTTGACCAAGAACCTGGACATAATCAATGGAGGCGAAACCAGAAAACAGAGTCCAAATTGCTGAATAATCAAGTGTTTCCTTTGAAAACTCGTTATTATATATCAAGTCAGAGACACTGTAGAAACTCCGATCAGGTGGTTTTGGCGGTGGAGGCAAAGCTTGGTTGGTACTCCAGGACTCTGGCACGTTAAAATATCCTCTAGGATCGAACAAAGGAGCCAAGTGTTGTGGTAATTGTGGAGGTAGTGTTCACAGTTGCCTTCACCAATGGTACGACACACACCGGAGCAACCGTCATGAGTGTAAAGCTAGAGGAACGAACCAAATTAGGAGCAAAGAAAATAAAATCAAAGTCGAGTCGCACATCTCTATCCTTGCTTATTGTAGTGATCAGATCTTTCTTTTCGCTGGCTATCACCGGAGAATCCTCAATTGAGTCTGCAATTTCGAAATCCGCAACCTCAAGTGAAGAGGAATGTTGATGGAAATCACTGATTCCTTCTTCCACCACGGTTGATTGTTCATCGATTGGTTCTGTTGGCAAAATAGTTTGGGCAGAAGTCCAAAGTGAACCGTTTGTCGATTCGGTAGCATCGATCTCCTCTTGTAACAAATCAATTATTCTTGTACTCGATTGCTTGATTTCTCGTGACAATTCTGCCATGCGCTGATTAAATTCTCTTGACGATTCAGCAACAGGAGATATGTGATTGGAACGGAATGGTTGTCGTAGGGTCTCTTGACACGAGTTCATCGCACCACGGAAAGAGCTATGCGAACAAGGAGAAGGGATCTTGATCTGTTCGACAGAAGGAAGGAACTCATCTTGCGTTAGCATAACAACACTCAACGATTCTGACGCATGAAGTTCTTTGAAGGAGTTCGTAGCACCATGGGAAGAGAACTGCAGTAGGATTTCCAATTTAGCCATGACTTCACCGAAAATACCATTTGTGCGAGCAGTCAGGTTGTCCAATGTATCTTCTTCCGCGATGTTCTTCACATATTCTGCCATGGTGAGAATGAAAGCACCAATGTAATGATAGTAACAATTGAGATGATAATTATTGTGAAATAATGTGGAATTGATAGTAAAGAGAAGTTGAAGTACATAGAAGAGGGGAAATACAGAGAGAAGAAGAGAAATATCAGAGAGAGAAGATGTGACTAAATCACCAATTATATATTCAATGCCCTATTCACTTGCTTTCCTTTAGTTATATATGCCTACTTAAGCCTTGATGTTCCATTTCTTGGGCTGAAGTTGGCTAACTCTTATTTGGGCCTATTCAATTTAGAAGATTCATTACACTGATATAGAATGTTCCCGCTCTTATGATATTATGTTCTATGATAGTTGTCCATAGCTCATTAGAGATTTTTATGATGCTGACATTCAAGGAGATCTTCTCCTAGGCTAATTGCCTTGTAATTTTTCTTTTCTTGGGTGAGCACTCTGGTACACATATTATGTGTACATGTACTGGTACATCGCTGAAGTGTATAATTTTAATTGGTCCATGTGTAATGATAATTTAACACATCATTTCAAGACATATTTAAATATGAGTTTTCTAAAATACTATTTTAATTTACAAAATTTCAAAATGACACCCATAGGAATTATATTGTAATTTAAAAATCTTATAACATGTTTCCAGTAATTTCAAAACAAGATCAAACCTCTGTCTCGAACATTTCCTTCTCTATCGTCTCTCTTCTTTGTTGTTGAGATGTTCTTCTCTCCCGTGTTCTCTCTTCTATGTTCTCTCTCCACGGCGTTGTTCTTCTTCCACCGCCGATATAATACTTTTTAGGGTTTTTCTTATCTCTCTGTTCTTTAATCTACTATTTTAGGGTTTTTCAACGTTTGGAAAATTGGTCTTCTTCTCTCTTATTCATGTATATTTTCCCTAGTCCTGATACAATATTTCATCTGGTCCGTTATTCCTGTATATTTTGTTGTGTGAATTTGTAGGAGTGATACCATGATTATATATAGAAGGGTAATATATTTGAAGAAAATCAAAATTGAAAAATATTGTTAATTTTTATTTAGAAAGGTAGTATTTTTGAAGAAAATTCAAAGATTTGTTAATTTTTACTTAAAATAGTACTATTTTTGAAGAAAATCAAAATTGAAAGATTTGGTGTTGTTTGTTCACCGTGGGTGACGGCAAATTGGGGTTAGGGATGCTGTTTTAGGGTTAAGCTCTTTCTATTTCTATTTTTTATTTATTTTATGGATAGGTGTAGAACCTTTATGCTATGCTTTTTCCAATTTGTTCATTAAATCTACGCACCAGAACAACACCATATTAGAATTGGGGTATTGGGAGAGTAATAGGTGGGTGTGGCAATTCCAATGGTCTGATGACTTATCTGATATTGATATCTGATGACAGTTGGTCATTTGAGTATTTTTAATTATTATTTTATAGTATTTTAGTGATTTTTAGGAGTAATACATGGTCAAAGAGAAGAATAATTGAAGAAATTAACATAAGAAGAAGTTTGAAGATAAAAGGCAAAAAGGTGTAAAAACACTTAGAAAAATTCCAAGAATTCACACACCTGCAGTTCTGGATTTTTCGCGTCGCGGTGCAATTACGTTAGTGGCGCGATTTGGGTTTCTACTTGCACATGACATCAGCATGACGTCAGCAACATGGACAAGAACTTTTCACTTGAATGACGTGTCAACATGGCATAGGATGCAATTGTTTCATTGTTTTGGTGCACGTGATTTATTCTTTCACAAAGGATATAAATAGGAGCTTCATAGTAACCTAGGGACGAACGAGACTTTTTGGAAAAAAAACTGAACCAAGGAACTCACGCCGTCAGGGAGAGAAGAAGCAATTGCCATTGGGTTTTATATCAAGGTGACTTCATCATTGATCTATTATTATATAATTGTTATGTCAATTATTATTATGAGTAACTAATCTCATCAGATTAGGGATTTTAGATGATTCTTTGTAGAACTATTTGAACCATGTAACTACGTGTTCTTATTTATGCAATTAAAACTAATAGTTATTCAGTTAATTTCGTGTTTAATGTTTTTCTTTATTTGGCCAATATCGAATTGATTTCAAGAAATAATTCACTACTGACCCTAGGTTTTATTACTATAACTAAATTAACTGTTTGTCAATCGTAATTGCTTTAGGAATAAAGAATTAGTTGGTATGATTAAGAATTTAACGTTCAATGACGCTTTTGATAATATTAGTTTCGCCTAAGGAATTAGGGTACTTTATTAGATAAAAGGGATCATGAGCCAAGGAATTGGACTTAATCTATTTTGTTAAATTATCGTAACTATTAGAGTTTGGTTGTTGAGAATTAGAACCTAGAATACCAAATAGGGATACAGAGAGGATTCGAACAATCCTTAATCGCTTCGCTCCATTAAAAAGTCTTCGTCAAGTTATTGCAATCTTTATTTTAATTATTTTATAAACCAAATATATGCCAAGCATACCCCCTTATATTTACGACCTAAATACAATTCAATTGTTTTGTCGAGATTGAAACAATCCCTGCGGATACGAACTTTATAAATATTATTACTTAACGATAAGTTAGTACACTTGCTAATTTTGTCATCAAGTTTTTGGCGCCGTTGCCGGGGATTGTTGATTAATTTTGACTAAACAATTTATTGTATATAGGATTTTTTTTCTGTTATTTTTATTTTAGTTTGTATATTATAAAAAAAAACTTTTACACTTCATGTTTAATTCATTGTGCTTTGCTACTGAAAAGTTTCCTTGAGTTTTGTAGTAATGACAGGAATATGGTATGAGAATGTATTGATTGATAGTGAAGAGATAGGCATTCTTCGATATCAATTATTGAGATCAAGACTCGAGGAAAAATACAGGGAGATAGATATAAAGAAGCTAAAGGAGAGGTGTGTTTATTGTGATCAAAATCATGATTGCGAATATAATAAGAAACCTTGTAGTAAAGATGAAGAGCCACAAGTGGTCATGATTAATTACAATTCACAACTCGAAAGTATTTTGGATGAATTCTGGAGGTCCAATCAAGTTCCGTGTGATAGATTTGAAGTGCAATGTGGTAACCTCATGGAGGAGGCAAATGAGTGTGAGAAGAAGTTGGTTGAGATGGTGATGAAACCTCATGCCATTGTGGTAGAAGAAGAAAATTCGAAAAACAAAAATAATGGCATGAAAGAGAATTCAAGAGTGAAGAATGTTGATCTCTATGCAACATGGGAGTCTCAACCAATGGAGATTAAAAAGAAAAGTCACTTGAAAAATGAGCATCATTCTTCTCTAAAGTGGGAGAGTGCATATTCCAAGAGCTTAGTTGTTGGAGCACGGAAGAATTTGACTCTTTATGTCAAGTTCATGCAATTCCTACCAAACAAGAGAAAGAAGAAGGATGATGTGTTCTTTTTGTCATATATGCCACCCTAACGATGGGTGATGAGTCAAGCTAATGACTGTAAAGAAGCGCTTAATGGGAGGCAACCCATCAGATACGTTTTTATTTATTTTCTAGTCTTGAATTTTTTTTTTAAAAAAAAAAAACAAAAAGAAACAAAAAAAGAGTCAGTCATAGTTGTTGTTTGCTGACAATCCCCTATGTTTCATCCTTATGTTACTTTGTTTATTATTGAGTTGAATGTTTTTATGTCGTTTCAGAATTGTCAGTGTGTTAATACCTGAATTTGCATGATGAGAATCTCTTAGACTTGCACATAAAAGAATAACTGACATGTGACTGCTCATGAAAGTGTGATGGTTAAAGAGACAAAGCGATGAATTGGAAAGATGGTGTTTTGCACGGTGTACCAGTTCAACTTTCAGATACCTCGGCTGGTGAGCATGTTGAGCCAAATAAATTCCATGGTATACTATTTTCTTTCACATCTTATGAGTGTATCCATGCTTTGTATATTTTCTAGAACTTGCGACTATTCTCTACTGTTGATTGGTTTTGCATTTACACACATAGAGGCACATTTGTTTGGTACTCTGAGCCTTTTCAAGCTACCTTGTTCATTATTTATCCGTTGCTAAACCATTTTGAGCCAAAAAAAAATATTCCCCTTTTCTTTCGGTGACATACCAAATTATAAGCCTTTTAGACCTGAAAATTTTTATCTGTTTGCCCTCCTTGGAGTTAGGTAGAAGCTTTAAATTTCCTTGTCATGACATCATTTTAAGTTTGGGGTTGCTTATGGAATTAGCAACATCTTAAGTTTGGGGTAGGGGTACTAGAGAACTTAAGAAAAAAAAAAAAGAGAGAATAACAGAGACTCACAAAAATAATGGAGTTTCTTAAAAAAAAATATAAAGAGCCATTAAGCATGAAAAATAGTGGCATCTTCAAAGAAAAAAGAAAAAAATTTGAAAGATAAGTTCTCTAAGTACCTTATTAACAATGAATTGAACCCCGATAATGGTAATGCTTCAATAAGGAATAGTAGTGGATATCTAACTCCAATTTAGCCTACTTTTCCCAAAATTATCCCACCATTTACCCAAGCCAAGTTATAACCCTTAAGACCTCAAAAATGTGTGTGATGTATTTACTTTGATTGACGTTTAGAATTTTTTTCAAGCTTATGGTAAAATAGCATTTGCATGTTGATGAAGTGAATACCCTGTCAAATTGAGTGAAATGGTGAGTGAGAGATAAGGTTGAACTTTGGACATCGTGTGGAACGGTCATTGGACTTAATCTGATTGAAGTCTTAGAAGCCAAAGTGTTGATTGAGCAGAATCACTGAAGTTAAGACCGGTGGTTCTATTGCCGGATGAAGAGAATAAGGTTTATGAGATTTTTATCATTCAAATTAATTTGTTAATTCCCTGACAGTTTTGTTTTGACAGACATGTCACTTGAGGACAAGTAACAGTTCAAGTTTGGGGTTGTGATGACAGTTGGTCATTTGAGTATTTTTAATTATTATTTTATAGTATTTTAGTGATTTTTAGGAGTAATACATGGTCAAAGAGAAGAATAATTGAAGAAATTAACATAAGAAGAAGTTTGAAGATAAAAGGCAAAAAGGTGTAAAAACACTTAGAAAAATTCCAAGAATTCACACACCTGCAGTTCTGGATTTTTCGCGTCGCGGTGCAATTACGTTAGTGGCGCGATTTGGGTTTCTACTTGCACATGACATCAGCATGACGTCAGCAACATGGACAAGAACTTTTCACTTGAATGACGTGTCAGCATGGCATAGGATGCAATTGTTTCATTGTTTTGGTGCACGTGATTTATTCTTTCACAAAGGATATAAATAGGAGCTTCATAGTAACCTAGGGACGAACGAGACTTTTTGGAAAAAAAAACTGAACCAAGGAACTCACGCCGTCAGGGAGAGAAGAAGCAATTGCCATTGGGTTTTATATCAAGGTGACTTCATCATTGATCTATTATTATATAATTGTTATGTCAATTATTATTATGAGTAACTAATCTCATCAGATTAGGGATTTTAGATGATTCTCTGTAGAACTATTTGAACCATGTAACTACGTGTTCTTATTTATGCAATTAAAACTAATAGTTATTCAGTTAATTTCGTGTTTAATGCTTTTCTTTATTTGGCCAATATCGAATTGATTTCAAGAAATAATTCACTACTGACCCTAGGTTTTATTACTATAACTAAATTAACTGTTTGTCAATCGTAATTGCTTTAGGAATAAAGAATTAGTTGGTATGATTAAGAATTTAACGTTCAATAACGCTTTTGATAATATTAGTTTCGCCTAAGGAATTAGAGTACTTTATTAGATAAAAGGGATCATGAGCCAAGGAATTGGACTTAATCTATTTTGTTAAATTATCGTAACTATTAGAGTTTGGTTGTTGAGAATTAGAACCTAGAATACCAAATAGGGATACAGAGAGGATTCGAACAATCCTTAATCGCTTCGCTCCATTAAAAAGTCTTCGTCAAGTTATTGCAATCTTTATTTTAATTATTTTATAAACCAAATATATGCCAAGCATACCCCCTTATATTTACGACCTAAATACAATTCAATTGTTTTGTCGAGATTGAAACAATCCCTGCGGATACGAACTTTATAAATATTATTACTTAACGATAAGTTAGTACACTTGCTAATTTTGTCATCAATATCAATATCAATGGCAGCAGTGCAGGAACTTATGTTATTGTTGCAGCAGATTAGACCGTGTGTTGACAGCTTAGATAGGCGTAAATGGAGCTCAGGCACAGCAGGTTTGTTCACAGTTAAATCAGCGTATATTTGCCTGCAGAACAAGTACGGGATGGCCGAAATTGAATTAGCAAAAGTGCAAGCACTGCAGCAACTGTGGCTGAACAATGTACCGCCGAAGGTCAACATATTCGGATGGAGGTTATTGCTCGAAAAACTACCAACTCGGGAAGCTCTATACCGTAAAGGAATTATTACTAGTAATCATGAAAGGTGTTGTGTGTTTTGTTTCAAGGAGAAAGAAGATGTACAACATGCTTTTTTTCAATTGTAGTATCATCTCACAAGTATGGCAAAACATATTCAAATGGATGGGCACAAGCTTCATTGCTTATGAAGGTGTTACGCAATACTTCAGCATATTTGGGAAACTAGCAACAAGAAGAGTAGTAATAGGTTGCGTCATATTATTTGGTTGGCAAACACTTGGAGTATTTGGCGAACGCGTAATAAATATTATTTAGAGGAGCTTGCGTAGATATCTATTCTTTGTCGGAGCAAATTATTTACTTTTCATGGTATTGGTTTATCGGCCTTTTAGGGAACAATGCAAATTTTGTGTTCTCCAATTGGTGTAACAATCCTTTAGCATGTTTACAATGTATGTAAGGTGATTGTTCTTGAATTGTAAGGGTTGAGTACCCTTGTACCCCTTATAATTCAATTTTTGCGTATAAAAAAAAGATTAATATAAAATAATAACAAACAGACTTATTTAACAAATATGCTTTGTTAATCAATGTCCTGGTTCAAATCTCTCTTGGATTAATCAATTCATCTTGACCTAATTGAAATAATTTTCACAACTCTGACTATGAGAATCAATTCATCTCAGTTAATCTAACGGTTCAATCACATATTATTGGGCTAATATTGCTCAAAAAACCTAGTTATTGTGAAATGATCGTTAAATCACAACCAACTAGATTGAAAGGGACTAAGAAGATCAAATTTATCAATTTGACTGTTCAACTCAACTAAATTGAAATGAGAAACACTTGAGAATTCAAATTTCAATAATCAAACAACTAAACCTCAACTAGTTATATTAACTATTATAACTTAAGAAACCTAGTTCATATGAAATGATTGTTAAGTCTCAATTGTGACAAAGGGAATCATTCATCTCAATCAATTTGTTCAACTTGACCTAATTGGAATAATAAACACTTAAGAAATTGAAATTCAACAATCTGACGATAAATCTAATTATTATGAAAGGATTGTTAAGTCGCAACCAACTAATCTCAAAGTGACTAAGGATATCAAATTGTAACGACCCATTTTTCGTATTCGTATATTTTAATAAATGTATTTTTATTTATTAAATGGCTTTTATTATTTTAGTGAGCGACGAATAATTATTTAGCCGAACGTAAGTTATTAGGCGCGAGAACCTTTGTTTTGGGCTTATTAGGCGTGTGAGACATTGGGCCTAAACCAATTGGGCTTGGTCCATGACTTTAGGGAATGGTATAAGTAGCAATATCAACCTTGAATAGTATCATAACTTCATTTCCTTGAGTGAGCTAGAGCTAGAGCAAAGCTAAGCTAGGGTTTGATCAAGAGAGAAAGCTTGAGCAAGAGAAGGCTTGGATCATCACCAACTTAAGGTAAGAGATTAGAATTCATGATTCTTGAGTGGCAAGGAGAGGGGAGATTGTCTATGTCTCCGTTCCCGAACTCTCCCACTCAATTTCTTTTAGACTTTTGATAAGCTTTTGTATGTGAGTGTGATGTTCTTCATCATCACTTTGTATGTGTTAATCACTAGCTTGATTTCATGATAAATATGTGTATGTTTGGATCATGTTGAAAAAGTTTATGAAAGTTACTTAAAACCCAAGAAATTGGCATGATTTTGATTATTTGAGGTATTTGGATGTTTAGAAGGGATGATTAATGTTCCTTGATACCATATATGTTTGGAATGGCTGTTTATATGAATTTATAACATGTTTGGATGAATTTTTGAGTTGATTTAATGTTAAACCGCCTTAGATAACTCAAGAACAGATTTTCTTTCTGGTGTAGTTCGCTTAGCGACCAGGAGTTCGCTGTAGCGAATATGTTCGCCACAAGCTCGCTACCTGTTCGCCATGTACCTGTAACCCTCTGATGTAGTTCGCTACAGCGAACTGAGCTTCGCTTAGCGAATAAGTTCGCTACCTGTTCGCTACGGCTTCGCTTAGCGAACAGTACTGAACCTGCAACTTCTGTTATTGGTGGTAAGTGTGATTAGGCACTTGTAACATGGTTTAAGGGTATCCTTACATGATTGTTGATACATGTTGATGCTGTTAATGCTTATTGATAATCGTTATATGAATGATAAACGTGTATGCAATAAGTTGTAGCTTAAAAAGAGCAATGTTATGTTTTGGCATTAATTTGCAATGTTAAGTGAATGTGTTAGGATTTGTGTTCCCGCATTCATAAAAGAGTAGCTTCGAGCTAGAGAATATCATATGGTTGATATGTGTATGCATACATGCATTCATGATTGTATGTGAACATTGGAAACTTGGGTTCCAATAACGAAAATGGATTATGTGTCCATAATGAAGCCGAGGATCGGATTAGATGAATCCATGAGTCCGGAGCTGCTATCCAACAGGATATAAAACTGTGTTGGCTTATCCAAGGGAGATAAGATGGTTCGGTAAGTTCCGACATATCCAGCATGATATAAAACTGTTCTTGGTCCACCGTTGGTGAGACACCTTGGTACCACATGCATTTAGTTATGTCTAGGGATGGCATGACAGTGAATTAATTGGCATTAGATACCTTAGGGTAAATGCGCATATATTTGATAAATGGTATGTGACATTATTTGGTTGAATTGTGTTGAACTCTATTAATTGATAATCGTTTAGTGCGATGTTTTGGCGTGAGTTAGAATATGTATGATGTAGTTCGAAAGTGTAAGACCTTTCTTATGCTCGTATGATATGCGATTATGTTTTCTAACTCTCTGCTTTGTGTTATTTGCTGGACCTTTGGGGGTTCAGATATTCAGGCTGAGGACTGTGCCGACGTTTAGACTGCTGTTTTAGCTGGGTGTTGAAGTACCTTTTGGTGAGGAGACTTAGCATAGATTACTCCTCTTAGTACTAGCTTTTGGTTAGAGTTTGTAAATAGTAAATGCTCTGGTAATGTAACATCGAGTCGGGGATTACGCTTGGATTTCATCGTATATCGGTGTTACCTTTTGATATGCTAGTTCTTGTGTAAGTTACATCCTTAGGGATGAATATGGCTTATGTATATATATATGTATATATATGCATGCTTGGTTTGAATGAATCCGCTGTTGCTTTTCATGTTAAATTTCATGACGCTCTGTGTGTGTGCTTGTGTTTTAATTACCGCGTGGCACTCTGCCTTTACACTTGTTAAAAAGTTTTTAAAATTACGTTTTTAAGGGTAGTATGGGTTAGGGTGTTACAATAGTGGTATCAGAGCAGGTCGGTTCGTGTGAACCAATTAGGACTTTTCTTTTCCCCGTATGAGCATGTGTAGGGAACACTGTTAGTACTTTCTAACGTCTAGTTGTGATTCGTTCAGGAATCATGGCTGCTGCGAGAACGAATGCTCAGATTGCGGAGGCTTTGGCCGCACTCACCAACATAGTGGTTAGAGATCATCAACCTGGAAGAGAGGTAGAGATGAGGTTGGAAAGGTTCATGAAGCTGAAACCGCCAACATTTACCGGAGGGTACAACCCGGATGGAGCTCACAAGTGGCTAGAGGAACTTGAGATAATTTTCGAAGCAATGGATTGTTCCGAGGAAGGGAAGACAACCCTTGGAACATATGTGTTGCGTGAGGAAGCGAACGTGTGGTGGAAGAACGCCAAGTTGAGGCTAGGACCCGGTGGTATGGCTATACCATGGGCAAGGTTTAAAAGAGAATTTTTGGTTAAGTATTTTCCTGTGGATGTGAAGAATAAGAAAGTGGTGGAATTCATGGAGTTGAAACAGGGAAATATGACGGTAGCTGACTATGCCGTCAAGTTTGAGACTTTGTGTGCGTTTAGCCCGCATTACAACACTTTGGAAGCGGAGAACGACAAGTGTGTGAAGTTTGAAAGTGGTCTACGTCCAGACATTAAGCATATGATTGGATTTTCACAGATAAGGGATTTTGCGACCCTTGTGAACAAGAGTAGGATCTGTGATGAAGATGGTAGGGCAAAGGTGAACTACTACAAAGCTGTGAATGACCGAAAAGGGAAAGGGCAAGAGCGCGGAAAACCTTATGACAACCGCGGTAAAGGGAATACAAGTGGTGGTAGGAAGCCGGTGAATGGGAGTTGTTATAACTGTGGAGAACGGGGTCATATGTCTTATGATTGCCCGAAGAAAGGGGATAGGTGTAAGAATTGTGGAAAGCTGGGCCACAAGACCGAAGTGTGTAGGACAAAAGTGGTGTGTTTCAATTGTGGTGAAGAAGGCCACAAGAGTCCGACTTGTAAGAAGCCCAAGAAGGTGATGGGCAAGGTGTTTGCTTTGAGTGGAGAGGATGCTAGCCTTGAGGACAATCTCATTAGAGGTACGTGTTTCATCTATGACACTCCTTTAATTGCGATTATAGATACGGGAGCGACACATTCTTTTATTTCTTTGGATTGTGCGAAGCGTCTTAGTATTCCTTTAACGGATATGATGGGTAGGATGGAAATAGAAACTCCTGCTAATGGTTCAGTGATTACCCGACAAGTATGTCGTAACTGCCCCGTAACCATTTTTGGTAGACACTTTGGAATGGATTTAGTGTGTATTCCACTTAGTGGTATGGATGTAATTTTTGGTATGAATTGGTTAATCTTCAACCGGATTCATATCAACTGTCGTGAGAAGGCCGTTGTTTTTCCGAAGCCGGAGGAGAACTTGCATTTGATGAGCGGGAAGGAAGTATCGGAAGCGTTGAAAGAACATGCCGAGATGTTCATGATGTTTGCATCATTGAAACTCGAAGGAGGAGTTAAGATAGAAGAGTTACCGATCGTTTGTGAATTCCCAGATGTGTTTCCGGATGACATATCTGACGTGCCTCCAAAGCGAGAGGTAGAGTTTTCTATCGACCTAGTACCTGGAACTAGTCCGATATCGATGGCGCCGTATCGAATGTCAGCGTCTGAGTTGAATGAGTTGAAGAAGCAACTTGAAGAGCTGCTTGAGAAGAGGTTTGTTCGGCCGAGTGTTTCGCCATGGGGAGCGCCGGTATTGCTTGTAAAGAAGAAAGATGGAAGCATGAGATTATGTATAGACTATCGTCAGTTGAACAAAGTGACGATCAAGAATAAATATCCACTTCCGAGGATAGATGATTTGATGGATCAACTAGTTGGAGCGTGCGTGTTTAGTAAGATCGATTTGAGATCTGGATACCATCAGATTAGAGTGAAGACGGAAGACATACCTAAGACTGCATTTAGGACGAGGTATGGGCACTACGAGTATTCAGTTATGCCGTTTGGTGTGACCAATGCACCCGGAGTTTTCATGGAGTATATGAACCGAATTTTCCATTCATTTTTGGATAGATTCGTGGTGGTGTTCATCGACGACATTTTGATTTACTCAAAATCCGAGGAAGAGCACGAAGAGCACTTGAGGATTGTTTTGCAAGTCTTGAAGGAGAAGAAATTGTATGCCAAGTTGACGAAGTGTGAATTTTGGATGAAAGTGGTGAGTTTCCTGGGGCATATAATTTCAAGTGGAGGAATCGCGGTAGATCCTGCGAAGGTTGACGCTGTGTCACAGTGGGGAACGCCGGAATCTGTTTCAGAGATTAGAAGTTTCCTTGGTTTAGCCGGTTATTATAGAAGATTCATCGAAGGTTTTTCGAAGTTGGCTTTGCCGTTAACCAAGTTGACGAGGAAAGATCAAGCGTTTGTTTGGGATGGTATTTGTGAGAAGAGTTTCCAAGAGCTCAAGAGAAGATTGACTACTGCACCCGTGTTGATTTTACCTGATGCCAAAGAGTCGTTCGTCGTGTATTGCGATGCTTCGAAGTTAAGACTTGGTGGAGTGCTTATGCAAGGGGGTAATGTGGTAGCATATGCTTCACGGCAACTGAAGGTTCACGAGAGGAACTATCCAACGCATGATTTGGAGTTAGCCGCAGTGGTGTTTGCTTTGAAAGTGTGGAGACACTACTTGTATGGATCGAGGTTTGAAGTGTTTAGTGATCACAAGAGTCTAAAGTACTTATTCGACCAGAAGGAGTTGAATATGAGGCAACGAAGATGGCTCGAATTCTTAAAGGACTACGATTTTGAATTGAGTTATCACCCCGGAAAAGCCAATGTAGTGGCCGATGCATTAAGTAGGAAAACTTTGCATATGTCATCATTGATGGTGAAAGAGTTAGAGTTGATTGAAGAATTCCGAGACTTGAGTCTTGTGTGTGAGGTTACTTCTTCAAGTGTGAAGCTTGGAATGTTAAGATTGACGAATCCTTTTCTTGAAGATATTAAAGAACGTCAGAAATCGGATAAGAAATTGATGGAGAAGATGGTACTCATCAATGAAGGTAAGGAGACCAATATCAAGATTGACGAAGGTGGAGTCATGAGATTTCAAGGAAGAGTTTGTGTACCGGATGTACCCGAATTGAAGAGAATGATCATGGAAGAAGGTCACAGAAGTGGTTTGAGTATTCATCCTGGAGTAACCAAGATGTATCAGGATTTGAGGAAGTTATTTTGGTGGCCGGGAATGAAGAGGCAAATTTCTGAATTTGTTTATTCCTGCTTAACTTGTCAGAAATCGAAGATTGAACATCAGAAGCCGTTTGGTTTGTTGCAACCAATGTTTATACCAGAATGGAAATGGGATAGCATTGCAATGGATTTTGTGGGAGGTTTACCGAAGACCAAGAAAAGTAACGAGGTGATTTGGGTAGTGGTAGATCGTCTGACGAAGTGTGCTCACTTCATTGCTATCAGGAAAGGTACTTTGGTGCCTAAGTTGGCTGAGATTTATGTGGAGCAGATTGTGAAGCTACATGGTATTCCAACAAGTATTATTTCGGATAGAGATCCGAGATTTACTTCTAGATTTTGGGAAAGCTTGCAAGAAGCTTTAGGAACGAAGTTGAGGTTGAGTTCAGCTTATCATCCTCAGACAGATGGTCAGTCGGAGAGGACGATACAATCCTTAGAGGATTTGTTGAGGGCTTGTGTTTTGGAGCAAAACGTGAATTGGGATTCTTGTTTGCCGTTGGTAGAGTTTACATACAACAACAGTTACCATTCTAGTATCGGAATGGCACCGTTTGAGGCTTTGTATGGGAGAAGGTGTAGGACACCTCTGTGTTGGTATGAAACAGGAGAAGGTGCAATTCTTGGACCAGAGATTGTACAAGAAACAACAGAGAAGATTCGGATGATTCGTGAGAAGATGAAAGCGTCTCAGAGTCGACAGAAGAGTTATCATGATAAGAGGAGGAAGGACATTGAATTCCAAGAGGGGGATCATGTATTCCTACGAGTTACATCGACTACTGGAGTAGGACGTGCGTTGAAGTCAAGGAAGTTGACATCGAGGTTTATTGGACCGTTTGAGATTTTGAAGCGAGTTGGGAAAGTTGCGTATAGGATTGCATTGCCGCCATCATTGGCGAATTTGCACGATGTTTTTCATGTATCGCAGTTGCGCAAGTATGTGTCTGATCCGACACACGTGATTGAATCGGACGATGTTCAAGTGAGGGATGACTTGACCATCGAGACTGTGCCTTTGAGAATCGAAGGAAGAGAAGTGAAGAGGTTGAGAAACAAAGAGATTGCATCCGTAAAAGTCGTGTGGGGAGGACCGGCTGGTGAGAATGCGACGTGGGAGTTGGAAAGCAAGATGAGAGATTCTTATCCCGATCTGTTTCTAGGTAATTTCGAGGGCGAAATTCTTTTAAGGGGGGTAGGATTGTAACGACCCATTTTTCGTATTCGTATATTTTAATAAATGTATTTTTATTTATTAAATGGCTTTTATTATTTTAGTGAGCGACGAATAATTATTTAGCCGAACGTAAGTTATTAGGCGCGAGAACCTTTGTTTTGGGCTTATTAGGCGTGTGAGACATTGGGCCTAAACCAATTGGGCTTGGTCCATGACTTTAGGGAATGGTATAAGTAGCAATATCAACCTTGAATAGTATCATAACTTCATTTCCTTGAGTGAGCTAGAGCTAGAGCAAAGCTAAGCTAGGGTTTGATCAAGAGAGAAAGCTTGAGCAAGAGAAGGCTTGGATCATCACCAACTTAAGGTAAGAGATTAGAATTCATGATTCTTGAGTGGCAAGGAGAGGGGAGATTGTCTATGTCTCCGTTCCCGAACTCTCCCACTCAATTTCTTTTAGACTTTTGATAAGCTTTTGTATGTGAGTGTGATGTTCTTCATCATCACTTTGTATGTGTTAATCACTAGCTTGATTTCATGATAAATATGTGTATGTTTGGATCATGTTGAAAAAGTTTATGAAAGTTACTTAAAACCCAAGAAATTGGCATGATTTTGATTATTTGAGGTATTTGGATGTTTAGAAGGGATGATTAATGTTCCTTGATACCATATATGTTTGGAATGGCTGTTTATATGAATTTATAACATGTTTGGATGAATTTTTGAGTTGATTTAATGTTAAACCGCCTTAGATAACTCAAGAACAGATTTTCTTTCTGGTGTAGTTCGCTTAGCGACCAGGAGTTCGCTGTAGCGAATATGTTCGCCACAAGCTCGCTACCTGTTCGCCATGTACCTGTAACCCTCTGATGTAGTTCGCTACAGCGAACTGAGCTTCGCTTAGCGAATAAGTTCGCTACCTGTTCGCTACGGCTTCGCTTAGCGAACAGTACTGAACCTGCAACTTCTGTTATTGGTGGTAAGTGTGATTAGGCACTTGTAACATGGTTTAAGGGTATCCTTACATGATTGTTGATACATGTTGATGCTGTTAATGCTTATTGATAATCGTTATATGAATGATAAACGTGTATGCAATAAGTTGTAGCTTAAAAAGAGCAATGTTATGTTTTGGCATTAATTTGCAATGTTAAGTGAATGTGTTAGGATTTGTGTTCCCGCATTCATAAAAGAGTAGCTTCGAGCTAGAGAATATCATATGGTTGATATGTGTATGCATACATGCATTCATGATTGTATGTGAACATTGGAAACTTGGGTTCCAATAACGAAAATGGATTATGTGTCCATAATGAAGCCGAGGATCGGATTAGATGAATCCATGAGTCCGGAGCTGCTATCCAACAGGATATAAAACTGTGTTGGCTTATCTAAGGGAGATAAGATGGTTCGGTAAGTTCCGACATATCCAGCATGATATAAAACTGTTCTTGGTCCACCGTTGGTGAGACACCTTGGTACCACATGCATTTAGTTATGTCTAGGGATGGCATGACAGTGAATTAATTGGCATTAGATACCTTAGGGTAAATGCGCATATATTTGATAAATGGTATGTGACATTATTTGGTTGAATTGTGTTGAACTCTATTAATTGATAATCGTTTAGTGCGATGTTTTGGCGTGAGTTAGAATATGTATGATGTAGTTCGAAAGTGTAAGACCTTTCTTATGCTCGTATGATATGCGATTATGTTTTCTAACTCTCTGCTTTGTGTTATTTGCTGGACCTTTGGGGGTTCAGATATTCAGGCTGAGGACTGTGCCGACGTTTAGACTGCTGTTTTAGCTGGGTGTTGAAGTACCTTTTGGTGAGGAGACTTAGCATAGATTACTCCTCTTAGTACTAGCTTTTGGTTAGAGTTTGTAAATAGTAAATGCTCTGGTAATGTAACATCGAGTCGAGGATTACGCTTGGATTTCATCGTATATCGGTGTTACCTTTTGATATGCTAGTTCTTGTGTAAGTGACATCCTTAGGGATGAATATGGCTTATGTATATATATATGTATATATATGCATGCTTGGTTTGAATGAATCCGCTGTTGCTTTTCATGTTAAATTTCATGACGCTCTGTGTGTGTGCTTGTGTTTTAATTACCGCGTGGCACTCTGCCTTTACACTTGTTAAAAAGTTTTTAAAATTACGTTTTTAAGGGTAGTATGGGTTAGGGTGTTACACAAATATTCTAAATTTGACTGTTCAACTTGACTAAATTGGAACGAGAAACATTTAAGAATTCAAATTTCATAATCAAATAATTAAACCTCACTAGTTGGATTAACTATGACTTGCGAAACCTAGTTCATATGTAATGAACTAATACTAATTTGGATTGTGACTAAAGAAATCAAAATTTATAGATCAAATTCTCTTAAACTTGAAACACAGTTCATATATAAACCTAGCTAATTATACTTACTTTCACTAAGGAATTCAAAATTTCTCAATCAAGTCGTTCAATATGACCTAATTGGACCAACAATAACTTATGATTTTATATTTCGACAATCAAGCATATTTAGAATAAAAAAATATAAAAAGTTCATTTACAAAACTTTAGTATTTTTTAAAATGAGATTAATATAATATGAATTTTCTAAATCAAAATATCAAGTAACCATTTTTTGAGCTAAAATCAAATTTTTAGCTCATTATTTTTGGACAAACATTTTTCTTTGTTGGGTACAATTGGACAAACATGTTATAATGCTCTATAAATATTTACAAAATAATCATAAATACACATCAACTTAACAACATGACTAATATTGCATGCATAAAAATTTAGTAGGGATAAAAACATGATATATTTTTTTATAAAGATTAAAAATTAAATTTAGTAATTTTACAGAGGCAAAAAACTTATTTAACATTATAAAATATTATAAATCACTTTCTAGCCACTAAGCTACTAGACAAAAAAAATTACGAATCACTAAAAATTAACAGTATTACAATAAAATATATACACGTATTAAAAATTATATGTATTAATAATCAAACAGTAAAATAAATATTAAATTTATAAACTTATAATATTAAAAGAAAAATTGAAGGATAAATAAGGATACACATTTTAATAACTTATGAATTGTCCTTCAAATAAAAAAAACTTATGGACTAAAATATTTGAAGGATACATAAAGAATCACATTTTAATCAACGGTAAAGAAATTGAAGGATTCACATTTTAATAACTTATGAAATAAAATATTTGATTTATTGTGTAACATGATTGTCATTGATAATTATATTTATGTGAAGGATATATTTGTAAATATTAAAAAGTAGTGTTTAAAATAGAAAATTTAATAAAGAAACAAAATCTGCATTAAATATGATTGATGATTTATATTTATGTGAAGGATACATTTGCAAATATTAAAAAATAGTGTCTAAAATAGAAAACTTAATAAAGAAATAAAATCTACATTAAATACCTATCACTTGTTAACCACGTCAGCGGTGTACCGGTATACGTCCACATAATACGTGTACCGAAGAATTCACCCTTTTCTTGGGTTTTTGCCCTCATCATTATTAAAAAAAAACGACATATTTCCATTTAAAAAAGATTGGAAAATATTCATGTAAATTTATTTTGAAGTATCCATAAATACTACTACACCGGTTATAAAGATGTTTTCTCTTCCGACCCCGTGTTTCTTTTATATCCCTGAATTTTCAATCTTGTCTTTGCAAAAAATTTCAGTTTCTAAAATTCGAATTTCTTTTTGCCTTGAAAAAAAAATCGGTTTCTAAAAACCGAAATGTACTTTGAATTTGCACTAGAAAAAATCCGGTTTCTACGAACCGAATTTTTCTGCAAGGGCAAAATTGGAATATTGGGCGTATAAAAGAATCACGGGGGGTCGGAAGAGAAAACATTTGTTATAAATAATCCCTGGCAAAATTACACTGCAGGTCCTTTATTATTTTTTTTATAATATTTTGGTCCTTTATCTTTTTTTGGTAGCATTTTGATCCTTTTTTTTAACACTTTGGTCCTTTATTTTTTTTATTTGTAACATATAGGTCCTTTATTTTTTTAAGTAAATACGATAAGGGACCAAAGTGTTACAAAACAAGGAACTAAAGTGCTACAAATAAAAAGATAAAGACCAAAATGTTACCAAAAAAAATAAAGGATCAAAGTGTTACAAAAAAAAAAAAAGATAAAAGGACCAAAGTGTTAAAAAAAAATAAAGGACCAAAATGTTACAAAAAAATAAGATAAATGACTTGTAGTGTAATTTTGCCATAATCTCCCGGAAACTATCTATACTTTGACATTTTTTATTTCTATGCATCAAAAACCCTATTTTCCAGACCTGAATTCCATGCGGTCAGGATTCCATGAATTCATGCAATCAGTTCAATATATACCCTTTGATTACGATCAAATGATATTTTGATCAGATCTAAAGGCTATGATTCACCTGCAGTTACTTTTTGACTGCACTGAATTCATATCCGCATTTTCAATATGGAGTTAATATTCTATGACTATGATCCTCCTCCGTCAGTTAACAACATTCCTAGCATTTGCTTTGCAACATGTTGTGGACATTTAGGAGGACCACATCATATTTTAGAATTCTTGTTTATTTATTTTTTTGGAAACCGTTATTTTTCTATCCTAATACTATGAGTGAGTATTTTAGGACTTGTCAGCAATATTCGAGCACAGGGTCTAACTCTTACAATAATTGAGATGACCAAATGCAATGACCCGTGTTGCTTTGTGAGCATTTTGACATTTACTATAATATATATAGGATAGGATAGGTTTCATGTGTCTCATCCTTTTCTTTAGGTTATACTTCAATTTTACTGGCAGTTGATTGCGTATTTATATTTGTTGAGACCAAGGCAAACCCATACTTATGATACAAAACTTGGTAGGACTAAATCTTGGGCGGTTTAGATATCCCATTTAGAAATAAGGAGGCATATTATTATACGAGTATTGAAAATAATATACTAGTACGGCTGTTTTGTTCTTGTGCTTAATGTTCAAAAAAGTCGGGTCAATATAAGATCCGTTTATTTCAGATTTTTCAATAAAAAAATCTAATTTTTTATCTTGTGTTTGTTTCAAAAATCATTTTAGTAAAAAAATCATTTTTTTCATCAAAATGAGAATCTATTTTCAATAATTTTTATCAAAATCTTTTTTTTTTCATTCATCATCCCTTACTATATTAAAAAAATAAATTTTAATGATAGTAAACAAACGGCAAATAGCTTTAAATTTTTTTCAAAATCTCTACAAAAAACTGATTTTCATGAAAATGATTTTTTTCAAAAAAATCATTTTTTTAAAATCTCAAACATACCCATAGTAATTGACCCTCTGATATCATATCACTAGCTAAGATTTCAAATCCAATTTTTCAAGGACTGCAACTCCAATTTCTGTGATATTCATTTATTTACTATTCCACCATAAAAGGTTTGAAAATTAGCAGCCACACTTTCAAAAACCAAACAGCATTTCCAAAAGGGCTCGACAAAGCATAACCTTCTAAATAGAGTCAAGAGTGCAATCTTCACAACAAAATTAAATGAGGCTCAATGTAGATTTTAGCAAAGTGAAGTTTGCTATAAGATAGAGTGGTTATTAGACCAATTGCATATGATAGAAATTTCAGTGATATTAAGAGAACATGCAATTCAGAAACACGTACACAAATGAAAGGACAAACTAAAAAAGCCCAGTGCATCCATATATCATAAAATAGACCATGAATGCCTAAAATCTCTGTAGCATCAACATTATCAATCAGCACCTTCTCCCTTTAAAACATGATAGAGGAGAAGTTTAATAACTAACTAGCAGTACGGTAAGTTTACTGCTCATCGGCCCCTTTAGGTGCAGCTTCTTTGATTTCATCTGCACCATCATCCTGAAACCCAAACAAAATATAAACCAAAAATCAATCAATAAATTGAAAGTGAATATTAAGAGTTACAAAATAAAAATAGTAGGTGACACTGATAAATAAACCATACCTGCATGTCAGAGGTCCAAAGGGTGAGGTTGTCACGGAGAAGTTGCATGATCAAAGTGCTATCCTTGTATGACTCCTCTCCCAATGTATCCAATTCAGCAATAGCCTCATCAAAAGCCTAATGAAATATAGAACAAATGAACAGGATTGTTCGTTAGTAAACACCTTTCATTATAGAACAGGACATACACCAAAGTTCTAGAAGAACAAAATATCAAAAGATTCCTATGGTAGTTACTAACCCTGCACAAGTTTACATCAAAATCACAACATGAATGAAATTACGATATATCAGAATCTGAATATTTTCACTGCATCCAGACATAATCTTAATAATATTAATGTTGTCTCATAGTAATAGCATACAACAAAATTTTAATTGATTGAAAAAATACAACACACCAAATATTTTCTCACATTATTCAGTTTATAGAACACTAACCTGTTTTGCAAGGCCGCAAGCACGGTCAGGAGAGTTAAGAATCTCATAGTAGAACACCGAGAAGTTCAGAGCAAGACCAAGCCTGATGGGGTGAGTTGGTGGCAGTTCAGAATTTGCAATATCCTACAGGCAGAGTCAAATTAAAACATCAGAATACCATACCATTATAACACATACAAAAACAAAAAGGGATATCTTCAATTCCAATAAGCCAAAGATACATTAAATTGCATTGCATAAGACAAAAACTATTTTTGATTCAAACAAACAAGTACAACAACAGAATAAGTGAATTTCAGAAGTATATCTAAACCAGTTAAGCAAACATGCAAAAATAAATTATGCTAATTGAAAAAATCGTTTCCTTTAAATAAAACCTTTCATATTACCTCTTCAAATTTTCAACTCATTGTTCTAACCTAATTGAAAAAATCGTGCAACCAATACAATTTTAATTAATCATTTCCTTTAAATTAAACCATTCATGTTACCAAAGAAATCAACAATTATTGTTTTAAAAAAGGAATTTAAGTTATAAATCTAATTCATTTCCATGATACATGCTCAAACTCAAATCACAAAAACTCCACCTCAATCAGATAGATCTGATGAACAAGGTATTAACATAAGCAAAATTTCAAACAAATAATGATGGAGAGATAACTAAATAAATTATTAAAAATAGAAATTAATTAATATTATACAAAAAAAAAACTTGAAAAATAGATATAGATCCATAAAGATTGTAACAGGTCGAAGAGATAAAGAGAGACCTGAGCAGATTTATAAGCAGTAAGAGTGCTTTCAGCGGCATCTTTACGCTCAGCGCCACTTTTAAACTCAGCAAGATACCTATGATAATCACCTTTCATCTTAAGGTAGAAAACCTTAGAGTCACCAGAAGCAGCAGAAGGAATCAAGCGAGAATCGAGAAGTTTCAGAATACCGTTACAGATATTGGAAAGTTCAGTTTCGATCTTAGATCTGTAATCACGGATAACAGACACGTGTTCATCGTTGCCTCTGCTTTCTTCCTTCTGTTCGATGGAAGAGATGATCCTCCATGAAGCGCGTCTTGCTCCGATCACGTTTTTGTAAGCGACGGAGAGGAGGTTCCTCTCTTCGACGGTGAGTTCTTCGCTTTCAACGGCGACGGTAACTTTTTCCATGAACTCTACCATCTCTTCGTAACGTTCGGCTTGTTCAGCGAGTTTCGCCATGTAGACGAACTCTTCGCGTGGTGTTGGTGCGGTTGCCATTGGAGAATCTGGTTTCGGAATCGAAGAGAGAGAAAATGTGAGAGATGATATTGATGATATGTGTGTGAATGAGAGGAAGAAATCAAGAAATAGCGGTTTTTTTGTTTTAGTGGACGGTGGTGGGTGGGTTAACTATTTTTTATTTATTTATTTTTGTAAACTGTAAACCTATTTTTAATTTTAATTAATTTTATTATTATTATTATTATTGAGAAAAGAAATTGAAAGGTTGGGATTGGCTGGCATCCTCGTGTTTTTGTGTTACTGTTTCTGCCAACGCATTTTCGTGGGATTATTTTCACACGCGCCCTTTGGATTCTGTTTTCATACGTAGTTTCATTTCATGGGCCAAAATAGCCTTGTTGTATTTAATTTTATGTTTTTGATTGATGAATTAATTAATGAGTAAAAAAATCAATTAATTAATTCATCCATCCATTTAACAAGGGAAAGGGAATAATATTAGCTGTCAAGCACGGGAGTTCTTATTTTAGGTTGGTGGAAAAGAAGACACTCACGCGCACTAGCGTGGTGAGTGAGCACGGTTGGTGTCATGGACTCATGGTACGGGATGCAACATGGGTTGTAAAGAGAAATATACTATTCCTTCAATTATTTTATTTTTTAAAACAAACTATTCCTTTCTATTTAAAATAAAAAATAGAAGAAATTAGGAGAGTGCTGACAAGATGTTTGAAATGTGCTGAAATGAGCATAGTGTGATGGCAGGGAGGATAACATCATTATTTTAGTGCATTTGTATAACTGAAACGACAAGATCTTGAATGAGAGTATTCAGTCATCGGGCCAAGTTGAAAGAATGACGTTCGTCGTCTAGAACGAGTGTCATAGTGTTGTCTTTTTGAGGATCATAGGTCAGTTCGGTGCAACAACCCAGGAGTAGGATGCATAAATGAAATGTTGATACTGATTTTTAGTTGGGTATTAGGGGTTGAATTGTGTACTAAAAAAAGGATTAAAAATTAACACTTAAAAATAATTTAACAAAATAAAATAAAGTGCTCAAGAATAACTTTAAATAAAATAAAATAAGAAAGTACAAAATAAAGTTGCTAAAAACAAATAAAATGAAAATAAATTGCAAGGAAAATAAGACACATGAAATTGGTATAAAAAGACTCAAGAGAATTATCTTGGTTCGGCTAAAAACAAGGGACTACTTCAGTTCCCAATAATAGCACATTGAAATTTCACTAAACCAAATTTTTATAACAGGATAAGCTAATAACTTTTACAACCGAAAACTTTCAACACAAACAATGGGATAAATATCACCTCCCTTGTGCAAGAGTCTCTAAATCAAGAGATATCACCTCTTTTGAAAACTTAAACCAATAGATATCACCTCTTTTGAAAACTTTGGAATCACACCCAATACAAGTAGAATCTTTTACAAGTAAAAGGAATGTTGAGTTGCTCACAATCAAGTATTTTGATGATGTGGCACTCTATAAGAAAAGTTTACAATCTCTATTAAAAAATATTTTCATCATTTCCTTTAATTAAATCATTTTAATTTTAATTATCAATATATCAAATTATCACTATATAACCTTTTCATCATCTCCTTTAATTAAATCATTTTAATTTTAATTATCTTTAATTAAATTATTTTTATTTTAATTATCAATATATCAAATTATCACTATATAACTTCTTACAAGGGACCAACTAACTAAAATGAAAAATTATTAAATTAAAATGGACCAACTAATATATAAGATTTATATAACCACAAAATATTCATGACTATTGGAATTCTTTCAATACTAATAAAAAAAGGAATCATTATATTTCAAGCAAGTGACTCACTTTGATATTCCAAACCTCTTTGATCAATCCCTTAAAGAACTGAATTTAATAATAAAAAAAATGTGTGTCTCTCTTGCTTGAAATATATTCTTTCAATACTAAATGAATTAAAAAGGGATCATTCTTCATTACTTATATTGTTTAGAAGGGATTGCTTGAAACCAAAGGGATCATACTTCTACTTAGCCTAATGAATTAAAAGGGATCATACTTCTAATTTTATAACTCTACTTAGACATATAAGTTATTGTGATGATGTGACACTCTATAAGAAAAGTCTACAATCTTTATTAAAACCTTTTCATATTTCATATAATAGAGTTACTCTAATAATAAATAATAAACAATAATAATATATTAAAAAAAAACTAACACAATTTATTGTTGTTGAATTGAGACAAAAATGAATTGCAAGCAATGAAAGGTGGAATGATGCATCATGTTATTGTTTTAATTGCATTACAATATCTTATTAAAATATATATTGTATGTTACAATTTCCTATTAATGCAATTGAAAACAAAGAATTCTTGGAGACACTAATATTGAATATGTAAATTTAACTAATTATCAAACACAAGCTCTATATAAAGTTAACCCAAAAGCTAATTATCACCACCACCATACCAGGAAGTCTACCTTCTATGTTTTAACAAAATTTTAATTTATCTATCTCATGGCAAAAACTATATGGTTTCTTTGTCTAACATCTCCATGAGAAAAAGTTATGCATCTTCACATTCCATATCTTAAAGTTACACATTATAGTGTCTTGAATTGATTTAAAAGCTATTGTGTGCATATATATAGTTACATCATAAGTATATTGGTTTTTGTCCTTGGTATGTGATGGTGTCTAACCTCTTAGAATATCAGGTATTTCTACATGTGATTGATTAATAAATTGATATACATATATGTGATAGTTGCCTATTAATATGTTTGTAAATTGAAATTTTTCTATTACTCTGAGTTTAGAACATCTCTAATCATTTTTTTATTTCTTTTTTAGGTTGGATATATTTTTAAATATCAACCGGTGTTTTGTTCGATGATTAATTAAACTTTGAGTTGAATCGATTAATATGAATATGACTATTTTTTCATGTGAAGGAGGAGAACAGGATAAAACATACTTATATTTTTGCTTACGTTGCATCTTTGCTCCTTATAAAGCCTATGAAATGACACCTCATGTAAGGATGTGTATTTAACTCTAATGGCAGTTTGTAAACCATCATTTTTTTTTTATTGATATAATGTTTGTAATTAGACAACTTTTCTTTTTCATTTATTATTTTATTAGTCTAATGTTTTAGCTTATTTGTTTCTTATTTTCTTTTTCATTTATTATTTTATATAAGATAAAAGATTTGTATAAAAAATTGTTGATTAATGGAAATATAATTAATTATTTTCATGTGAATAAGTTGAAGAGGATAAAAGAGACTTCTATTTATTGATTTTGAAGTGCCTTAAAATTTATATAGATCGAGGGTATATTGATGTTGGAGGAATTCAATTAAAAGAGGACAATCCAAATAATTTAGAAATATAAATATGTGTCTCATTTTTAAATACTATATTGTCTACAATGTGTATGTGATCTACTTGATCTCGATCAAGAGAAATATAGAAACAAAAACAAAGTAGAAATTAAATTTTTTTTTTTTTTTTGTAGTTGACACTCAAGTCTTGCGGTTTTTATAATTGTAATACATGCAAGAAGTTATATTGATTCAAATTGACTTAGAGGTTGTCCAAATATATAATCTTCATGCATTTATCGTATAACACTTGCCTAAATCTGGATGGTTCAATATGAGTATATATGAATTTTAATGGACGGTCCTATTTTAATCTACGCATGCCATCTTATTCTTACAACCATAAAATGAATCGATGAAAAGAATTGTGCTAAAAACATGTTAGTTTAGAAATTGTGCTAAATACTTTTTCCTCCCACTTAGAATTGTACTAAGAACTTTCTAAATTAAATTAAAAAAAGACAAAAATTATTAAATAAAAATTGTTGATGCTCATTTGTCAAAATAAATTTTAGAAATTATTAAAACCGTAGATGTTAAAATATATTTACATATATTTAGAAAATATAATCACACATATATTTAAACATATTTACACACAACTAAAATTCACCAACAATTCAAAAATTATTAATTTAATTTACATAATAATATAACTTTTTGGATAAATTAAGTACATATTCTAAAAGAATGTTTACGTTACGGCTGAAAATAAAATAGTGGAATATTTATAAGAATAAGATGACATTTTTTTAAGCAAATAAGAAGATGACATATGTTAAATCTTAAATTCATCTATAAGACTTTCTTTACCTTAACCAAAATTCAAATATATAAAATCTTCGTCCAAACTTATATATTGACAACAATAAATATTCAAGTTTATATAATATAATAAGAAAATAAATGTTCAAGAAAATATTAAATAAGAGGGACAAAAACTAACAATAATTTTGAAGAGACACAAACCTCACCAAGAAAAAGAAAAACAAACCAAAAACAAAAGGACCAAGCAAAAAAAAAAAAAAAGTGAACCAAACAATAGACTAAAAAATTGGGACTAATAAAGTTGGAATAAAATTTCACCAAGTGAATAAGTGAGAATAAACTCCAAGAAAACGAGAGATGAGTAAGTAGATAAGCTATTTGGAACCTTAAATTGCATAGAACGTAGTAAGCAAAATATGCTATTTAATACATAATTTTCAAAAAATGAGAACACGTGGAATAAATAGTCAAAGCCACCATATATGAATCATATTCTATAATCAAAACTTTTTTTAACATTTCTCATGAGCAATATTGTCTACAAGTATAATTAGGTATGCCTCCAACTCTTATTGAAAATAATAAAATAAGGATACATCAAAAATAAAAAACAAAGTGACATTTGACTATAAAATTGCAACTCATATAAAGAAAACTAAAATCTTATATTATTACACTAATAAAATAAAAAATGATACATCCTTTCAAACTTATGAAATATTATAAGAGATCTATTACATTAAAATGTAAACAAACTACGATATAAATTAATAAAAAATCTAATATTTCTAAACAACTTTTTTTTTTACTCATATACTAATATTAAATATAATCATATTTTAAAATAATATCTATTATTTAACTATATGTGATTATAGTTATCGCAATTATTATTTTTTATTTATAAAAATATTTTAATTTTATATTTTAATCAAACCCGTGCAACACACGGGTTTATCCCTAGTAAATTGAGTTACAAGATATTACACCAACTTTGTAGTATAAAAGAACTCTCAACAAAACATATTATCAAGTGTAAAAGTGATGAGAGTTATTAGTATTATTTTTAATATAATAATTTTGATGCAAAATCAGTTATGTAAGGAAAATAGCCGTTGTAAGAATTAATTGAAATTATCTGTTAATCACCAACGGTTATAAGCCTATAATTGAAACATGAAAGACTTCTTGCAATGTAATCAATTAAGCCCTATTTTATTTTCCCTTTAATTGTGCAACTTTTGAAACAATTATGCAAAAATATTTTATGCAAAATTATATTTAAATAAAATAATTGTTAGTGTGTGATATATTTTCAAGAGAGTTTTTTCTACTAGTCACATAAGGTCCTATAATATACATGGATTATAATCCAATAAGTCTATAACCCAAGTCCTGAAAGTTTGATCTTTTCCGCTTTTTGCATCATTGTCATTCTCAGATTTTTTTGTCAATCATCAAAGCAAAAATATTCATGTCGAGATATATTCGCATTCTCCATCTTTTTTTGATGATGACAAACATCTCATGGTGGGATTTGCTCAATGAAAAAGTTATGATTAAAATAATCAATAAAACATATATGTAAGAGATAAGGGCATATATTCTCCCCCTTCCTATATGCAAACATTTACACACTACTCCCCTTGAAACATGCAAATCACATAACTCTCCCCTTTTTGGCATTATCAAAAAGCGGGAAAGAAATGATCATAACAAATCATAAAAATTAAAGGATAGTAAAGTGAAAAGAGAAAATCATTATTGCTTCTCTTGAATTTGGAATTTCTTTTTGGAGAACTTTCAATAACATCGCCTTATGATGCATAACAACTTTTTTTGGTAATAACTCATTTTTCTCCCACGTCATATGCTTTGAATAGCCATTAAAGATATGCAATTTGCTTTCTTGAGCTCCAAGAACACCTACAGCATAAAATCAAATTTTGGCTTTTGGTACCCAATCATTTTGGGTCCTTGAGAGTAGAGCTGTGAAAGTGGCCGGCCCGGTCCAGCTCGGCCCGGTCCTTGAGAGTAACATACTCCCTGTTTAAACTAATAAGCAAATCAATGTTTTGCATATCGCCTTGCTCGGCAGTGAAGGTGCCCCTTTTTATATATCCAACACCAAACTCATAAATAAATTGATATGCAAATCAATAACACTGCTAATTTTCATTATCATCAGATTTTAACTTTGCTAATTTTCATTATTATTAGGGTCACTGTAACAGTTTTGGTCGTTTCAGGGACATAAAAAAATGTTATGTCACAACCTAGATCACATTTGTCTAGATCATAGTCATATCATGGACATAAAAAATTGTTATGTCGCGACCACCCAGATCACAGTGTTCTCATATATTGTGATCTTATTCTTACCCCATAAATATAGCAACAAGTTTTCCAAGCTTCTCAACAAGAACCAAGGCATTCTCAGAAGCAGAGTACAATTCTTGAGCTTTATCTTGAAGCACCTTAAGACGAGAATCCTCATGTCTATCAAATTACTTCCAATGAACTCTCATTGGGTTCAACTGCTTTAAGCGGCATCAATGTAGGAAGAAAATTCCCTCCTTCCTCCATATCATTGCATCACCCATAAATATGGACTCATTCCCAATATGTTATAAAATCCGTCCGAAATCTTGTCAGTGTATGACAAACACCCTGTCACCTGAGAAAACAATCAAAACAATATCATTATTTATACAGTCAATACATATAGACTTAAGGGTCATCGAGAGTCGAGACAACCTATAACCATCTCAGAATAGCAATTGGACCTGAGCGTCATCGGGGCAACTTCAGGGTCATCGACGAAGCAACATTTAACTATCTCGAAATTTATTATATTTAAGGCATATCGATGCAACTTTGAACCATCTCAAAACTAATTAGGATTTAACGGTCACCAAGACAACATAACCATCTGAGAATTTATCCAGCCACTAAAAATCGGACTTTAGGGTCATCAACGCATCATTTAAACCACCTTAAAATTCATGTACTCGATAGAAATTGGACTTAACATCATCGAACTAACATATAACCATCTCAAAACTAACATATATCGCCAATAACCATTGGACTTAAGGGACACCGTCACTAAATTTAAACCTTCTCAAAAATTATATAGCCAATAACAATTGGACTATAACATCCGTCAAATCTATCGATTTTATAGTCACATCATTACAAGGCACAAAATTTTCCGAGAAGGAGCAAACAAGATTTTTTGACCTACCGAATAACTCAAGCGAGAAATTCATAAAAATGCAAAAAATCGGCACCACACCAATCAATTCAATGTGTTTCATGCATAGTAACAAGTCATTTTTATACCATCTTATAAATAAGTCAAACAGGAACAAGGAACAAACACCGAGGACGCAAAAGCAACAATGAATAATTATTTGGATTATATGTAAACCGTTCAATGCAAAAGCATTGAACCAGTAAACAAAGACATCCACAGTGACGCTCATATGCCCTCGCGTCCGCAAGAACCAAAAGTTTGGCAACACCCACCTTTGAGCATTTGATGTACTAGTTGGGCATGACAAATATCTATGCACTTGAGGGGGGTGTTGGAATATATTTAGTTTCCTAGTTTGTTATTTCTAGGAGATTCTAAACATATCATTATTTCCTTTTATTTCTCCTTGTAACTATTTCCTCCATAAATCAAGGAGATAGTTATCTGTACTTTGATTATAAAAACCAGCCTTGAGCTGAGGAATAAAATATTACAGCATTCACATATATTTTTTAATATTAACCATATTAAAAAATTTGGTCAGCGAGGTTTTGATGAGGTATAACTATGAAAATTAAGTTCCGTGAAGTAGTTTGGTAACTTTCAACTCCTGTCGTCCAAAGCTCCTTCAATTGAGTTTTTGTTTCAAAATAAGTTCTTTTTTTTACTAAATACTTAATTTATATCGTGTTTCGCCTGCCTTCTACTTAAAAATATAGAAAAGTAGAAAAAAAAAAGTCCGGTCAAACAGTACCTTAATCAAACTTATTTGTTCATAGATATATCATTTATTCTATATTTCAAAAATGTATACAATCACTTAATTTAATACTATTTAAATACATATACCTCCTAAAATAAACTTACAAGTTAATTCTAACGGAGCTACAGACCACCTAATAAGTCCATTAAGCCTTTGTGTTGGTTCTAACAGAGCTAACCTCAGTTATACATGTCCCCTGAACTTGGAATTTGGTATCCTAACTTATTTTAACCTATAAAACTTGTTTGATAAGGTGTCGTTCAAAATTATTAAATTTCCATTTATGAATTGTTAATCACAGTAGTCTTGGCTTATATACATGCTTGAGACTTAACATGTTATAACAAGTAACTTACAGACTTAGACTGACAGCTGTCACTTAGTGACAGTTGTGTTAACAAAATTAGTTAGCTCTAATTGACACATGAAAATACAATAGTGCACATGTCTAAATGCTCTTATGAAAATCAATCCACAAATAAAATTTGAACATATTTTCAACCATTTAAAGCTTTTTACTTGATTTATTGGAACTTGAGGGTCAATTCAGAGTTCCACTATTTAAATTGGTCTATCCCTTTCTACATACAAATTGTTGGTGAAGGGTTTGAGCTAGATATTGATGTGATTCAAAATTTGACATTGCAAGTCACTTGTTTAAGCCTAAAACTCTCACTTTTAAATCTAAGTTTTACTAATCCAATTGAGTTTGTTTATAGTATGCATATCATATTTGACCTAATAACAATTTTGGAGAAAATCCCGTGTAAAAAATTGTCTTTCATTTGACAATTATGCTCAATTAATGTTGTGTTTGGAATAGTACTTTAGCATATATGCTATGTGACAATTTTTAAGTGGTACTTTTAGTTTTACTCTAAGACACGGTGTTACATTTTCTTTTGGTATTCAAGGGTTGCATGGCAGGATACACATACATTTGACTTTAATTTATATATTCAGTATTGCCTAGCGCTATTAACTCATGTTTAAATAGTGCTAACTTCGATTTTTAAGCTACAATGTTCTTTTTTTTACACATGTGAAGCATGGGTTTTAAAAAGCAACTCAAAAGTCGAAACCAACAACCAGAGCATTTTGATGTTAAAGTACATAATACCATGCCACTATCTACGCATACATCCAAGGAATATATTATAGCTACTAAAAGTTGAACACTTATTCAATTCCTAAACACTCAAGCCTATATGAACAGTCCCCAACCAGAACCTATGCAACTTTTCACTTCTACAAGCAAAAAGGGAGGGGGTGAAGGCAAAAAGTGGATGACAAAAGGATATGAGAAGGTGCAAAGCGATGTTAGACAAGGAGACGACAACACAAACAACTACTATGGCCTCAAATCAACATAATCAAAATTAAAAGACATAACATAAGATTCAGAAACACCTAAGGAAATCACAAATCTAAACCATTACAAACCAATAAGCTAACAAGAGCCGCACAATCAAGTTGAGACCCCTATAATCTAAGCAATAAAATCCAGATTGAAACACAAAATAAAGATGAGGAAGAAGATACCTACATATTACATTTGACTAGGTCAGCCAGCCATCTGAGTACATCTCGATCTTGTCGAACTCCTCATGCGAGGGAATCATGAAGTCGGTTCACGATATGTTGAAAAGATTATCATACCGGGAGCCATAACGATCACCGAGGTGGAGGTAGGGAATCTCACATTGAGGAAAGCAGTGTCGCTGGCGGTTTTGCAGTGAGAGTTAGACTTATTAACCTTGTGAGTTTGCGATACACGAAACTTAATCAACCATGCAATCTGAATCCATTGTAGCAAAATGACAGTACTTTGCTTCTGTTTGGCTCTCCCTACTGCAGAAACTGTCATCGAAATCATAGATTAGTTAAAAGAAAAGTATTTTAAATTATTAATAATAGAGGAAATAACTTACTAGCACAGAGCAGCTACAATGGGCATCAAGAAGTGGAGGATAGTTGTCAGCAACAGTGTTTATCCAACTGAAAATGATATGGTGATATTCATATGGCGTGCCTGACATGCTCCGAACACACTCCCATGCTGTGGTGGAGTTAAATTTTACACGCAATTCTGGATGTAGGGGGGAAGCAAGGCAATTTGTGGATTGGGGCCATATTTAAGAGCCAATTTCCACCATTCTTCCCGTGAAATTACCACAATTATTTCTTCACCCTGCATAAAGACAGACCATAAGACAACCCTATTTTACAAAACTACCTCAATTAAAATCGAACAGATCTGAACCCCCTAACTAAGCCACTATAGGCAATGACAAGATTCGTGTTCACCAGGCATTACATCGATAATGTTATTCTCAAAAAATTCTAAGACACTTCATCATGTTGTATACCTTTCCATTTTCATGCCCTGATTCGCCAACCCATAAATTGCCCATTTCATCCTTTAGGTCGGTTAAAAACGCCTTTTTAAGTTGGTTCCATACTTAACAACTGCCGACATAAGAAGTTTTGACCTGAGGTCGGATTTTCAACCGACTTAAGAAAATAGTTCTTATGTCGACTTAACAAAGTTCTTCTTAGGTAAGGTAATTGGTTAACTGCTGACTTAAAAAAGTATTTCTTAACAGACTTCGGATTTAAAAAAAAAAAAAAGAAAGAGCATTAGCTAATGGTTCGAACATAAAAAAGAATGGTAGCCAATTATTACAAAAGATAACCATGGATCAATTTTATATTAAAACACCAATTATTACAAGGCTCTTATGAAACCAATCTAAAAGCAAAAACAAATATAGACACACCTAGACTAATCTATAAAACTCTACTAAAAGCAAGATTTGTGTACTATAAATGAACTACATAGTCTATCCAACTATGTGTTGTAAAAATTTGGACCTACTCACAATAATAAACAACATATAAATTTAAATAATCCAATAAACATTAACGATAATAAAATAGAATAGAGATTATAGAACTTATCTATGATTGTTGTATATCGTTGTCGGCACTACCACGAAGTAAGCAACCACCGAGTCTCAAATAGGGAGAATAGTAAACCATGAAATAACATATTATAAAGTAAATGTTTATCTTTTAATTCTTATTAATTGGTTTTCAATACTAATTACTAGGATTTTATGGTTGGAAGGTTAATAATTTTATAGAGGATCCAATGTATTGTGCTTATAAGAAATATACCAAGAAGAAAATAAAGAGGTAGAGAATGAGAAAATACTCATGGAAGAGATTGCTTCCTCTTCCTTTGTTTTATATGAGGTCAAAAATCACACTATTAAAATAGAAAATTATTTTCCTCTTCACATACAATTGAGTTATCTTCTTGGATTATATCACCGGTATCTATTAATTCTTGCTAGTTCTGTCACCTCGGATATGATTCATATCCGGGAAGGACCTGTTGAATTCTGGGGGATTTGCGCTTATGAGGCGGATAAATCCTTAAGGACAGTGCGATCAGCACGCCTCAGGTATTGTTTGATGGTTCACTATTTTGCAGGTCATTCAAGGTTTTGAAAGTTCATGGCTGCTTATGTTGCGGTGGTTGACGAAATCAATAAAGATAAGTTTCTATAATATCTATTCTTATTTTATGTTATTCGTTATTTTGATTACTTATATAAATATATGTGGTTTATTATTGTGATTAGGTCCAATTTTTACAACACTAAGGAGGACGGCAGCCGACAAGCTGAAATTGGCATACTAGTATCATACTTAAATGAACAACTTTGACACAAAATTGATACCATAGAAACAAAGAACCATAATTGTTCAATACCAAATGCGATGTTGGTGGACTTGATTGATGTTCACCCTGCTGAAACTAGAAATTCAATTCAAAGCTGTAATATCCCAACTTTAATTAATAAAAGAATATTAATTAGAGATAACTATTAGAGACTAGTTGGAAAAAAGTGGAAGGGCGAGATAGTAATTAAACATGAAATAAGTACTTGAGTAATTCACACCATTCATTTCTTTCATTTTGTAAAGTCAGAAAGAAAATCACAAGAGATGCGACTCTCGTCTCTCCCACGCCTAAGAACACCACCATCTCCACTCTACTCATGAAACCCAATACCTCATTTTCTCTCATCTCTGTTCGCCATTCCTTCCTCGTTCATTCAAACAAAATCATCCCTTTCCATTAATTGGACACATTCAAGCTTGCATACCACAACTTCAACCCTTTATGAGAAATTGGGATTTTACTATCTTGAATTGGATTTTGGTAACTTTGCATGTGAGGAATTCTGCCATGAATTAAGTGATTGGGTGGCCAAGAAGAAATTTAAGGTAATAATCATCAAGCTCTCATCTATTCCTCTGATGTTTTGTTTAGGTATGTTATGAAAACTCACTAATTTATATTTTGGAGCACTTGCATGTGAATTTCTTGTGGTCAAGGAATCATGGGTTGTGATTGGAGCTGTAATCTTGTGTTTAAAATATGCTACTGGTTGGATTTTGAAGAAACAGATGAGTTAGAATAAATAAAAGAAAAGAAGGAATTGGATTGGTAATGTAAGAAAAACTTTCTGCACTTTTGAGTCTGGACCTGTCTTCAGTAATCGAGTCAAAGCTGACAAACCGTAAATCCGTTTTGAATAAGACTTACATGTCTGGAAAGGCGACGAAATTCCCGTCGTCTCGGTGTCAACCACGTATAATTTGGATCAATATTGAGGGCTGGGGACGCCTTTGAAGTCGGAGCTCTGATGCAGAATTATGCAGAAAATTCTGATTATGGGTTTATAGCATTTCACTTGCAAATTATGCGTTTTGGCGAGCTCTGGAAGTGTCGCTGGTATTGTTCAAGCTTCTTTTCAGGTGGGTTCCCTTAGAGCCTTAAACGCTAGTTAGTTTTAGCTCCATTAGTTTCCCCAAAATTATGCATGACAACATTAGTTTAGATATGATAATAGTATCCCCAAATTATGAATTGTGCATGATCACAAAAGTTTAGGATCAATTAGTGTATGAGAGGAGCTTAATCCCAAAGCTTCTCTCCATTTTAATCATGTAATATATGTTGCATTATTCATGGCTAGCGAGAAAAGGGAATTGTGGTGAGAAGTTTTGTAAAAATGGTGAAAAACATGAAAACAGAGTACTGAGCTGATAATCTCGCTAAGCGACGTACTTCTCGCTAAGCAAGGATATCAACTCAGAATTCTGCAGAATTTGAAAACAGGAACTGTATTACTCTTTTGATTCCCCAATCTTTCTAGATGATTTTCTGTGAATAATGCAGGTATAATCCTGAATTAAAATGTTAATTACACATTAAGTTATGATAATCAAGAAATCAGGACAAGTTAGTTACCCAGGGAGGGAATTCATGGGCAGGATAACAATCAGGATAGTTAAGTTATGTTAAGGAAGTCAGTCAATCATGGTGGTTACTTATGTACCACGTTATGGGATTCGAGGAATCCAATCATGTTACGATTGTGAGCTTCATGCCGTGTCGATGCGTATAATCATCAACGACGGATATGTCAGGCCTCTGAGATCGGCTCACCTCAGAGTGTCTTAGTTATGTTAAAATAAACAAGATACTTAATTTGTGTTACACCTTTATATTATTATGTTTATGAAATTATGTTAGAGACTGACAATCAGGATCAAGGAACTTTTAGTTCATCAGTTGCCCCGGTGTAGACACCAATAGTAACTGGGTAGTAGGAATCCATTGAGACGAAGTGACTGTCTCATCCCCCACTTATTTGATTTCAGATAAGCAGGATGATCGCGATGTCGTGGTCAGCAAGCATGAAGACCCAGATACGTGAAGTACGATTTGGAGCTGACGTTATGTTTATCTTATATCTTGTATAAGATTCAGTTTATTTATGTTTAGTTGTTGGCTCAAATTTGTATTCACTTCTTGGATTTTGTAATCCTATTCTTGTGTTTGATCTTTATGTAATGAAAATTTAATGTTTTCCGATTCAGTTATGTACACTCTTGTCGATATTCTAGATAAATTGACATGGGTTGTTATAAAAGCCTTATTTACCAAAGGATTTTCAGTGAATTATAATATTTCAGTGCTACTTAATTACAGCATTCACACTGCATTATCATAAGCACAATCTATAACCTGGATTATCCAAACGCTCGATGAAGAATTGTGTGAGATATTGTCGAAGGTCGACATAGATGTTGATTGCTCAATGAAGAAATTTAATCTACAAATAAAATAGAAGATATTTAACCTCCTCGAACACAACAAAGACATTATTAAGGTACTTCATCAAACACAACAAAAACATTATTATAAAAACTATTTTTTGGAAGTTAATGGACAAAAGATGGTATTTCAGCTTACCTTAGAAAAATGGTGGTACGTCTTACATTACATACAAGCTGGAAGTGTCATTTTCCCACTATTACTTTCACACTTATAGTCCTCAACTTGTCCAAAATATCTCTGGCATTACTGAACTCCAAAATAAAAAAAACAACAAAAAAAAAGGATCAAATTGCTGAACTGCGCACACATGTAAGATGGTACACATAATATCTGCTCTTATGGATTGTGAGAAAAGCTAAATCAACTCATTGAAAGCTATGGTTGACTACCACTCATAGATAACCTACATACTACTATTTTCCACTTATACCGGTAAATGAAATAGTAACTGCAATTACATAATAATTACTAAAATACAAAATATATGAAAAGCCAGCGAGTCCACTCCTATAGAGATATGTGATCTGAAAACATAAATGAGGAAATATAGCATAGTTACATATCTTTAATACGCTAATAACAAATAGAAAAATACAGTGCATGGTATTGCCACCAGCCCGTCATGAACATAAACAAACAAGTGTAAAGCACTATAGTATCAGAAGTATCACAAACAATAATTTAATTCATATATATTGTCCGTGTACAGATTGTTTACACTTTCAATCTATTGTAATCATCACATTATTAAAAATGTTTGACATTAATTATTACCACTTATTACTGTTTAGGAGTAACCCATATATCAAAATTAATCTCAAGTATCATTACTAGTTTATAATATTGAATCCCTTTGCTACTTCTTACCCATAAAAAAACAATTAACACAGTTACAGACTGAAAAGTTAAGATACCCTTCTCCATCACAAATACTTAATATAGAAGTTTATGCAAAAAAATAGCAGCTTCAGAACCTTCAAGAAAAGCAATGGGTACAGAAATCCGAATAGGCATAAATATGAATGTATCTAACGATCTGATAATATCATTAAAATAAATATGAATTTATCTAACGATCTGATAATATCATTAAAAAAGTAAGTAGTTACAAGATTCATTTCGAGGTCAAGGACTATACATATGAGTATTCTAGACCAAGGACTTCAGTGTTGTAAGTTTCACTAGCAACACATGCCGAAAAACATTTTTAAGCAAAGATTAGACCAAGGATACCCAATCAAATGATTTTTTGAGAGGGAACCAAAGTAAAGATGTCTTTAAATGTTAATATAGTTGATCAAAAAGTTAGATATCTTAAACAAATCCAAAAGCCTAATATTTCTCCTCGTCACAAAATTCAAAACAATAGCTATAACAACAATATCAATAGCTTAAGGAACATTCTATTTGGTAAACTGAATTCAATTGAAACCCCCAACTTGCATAAAAGCACAAAATGAGAATTCTATTAAAACTAATAAATGGGAACAAGTGCACCAACAAAGGCGCAACTACCTTCAAGGACAGAGTAAAATTCAATGACTTAGAAAGAAGAAAGCCATGAGTTGCGCTTTCAAATTGAACTTGGCAACGTCCTAGCAAGGTCTCGGCAAAGATAGAGCGCTGTGAAGTCGTGACAGAGAACGACCTATGTACGATTTGGTTTTGTTGCGTGAGGAATTCGAAAATTGTTTTAGGGTTTGTGGTTAGAGTCAAATGGTTTGCTTAAGGGTTTCACGAAGACGATGGGTTTATCTGTGAATAGCTATGTGCGATTCGAGAAGAATTATTTTATTTTTTTTGTGATTCGGAGGAAGACAATGACGAGTTTCTATATCAAATTGTTCTCGGTGATTCCAGAAAAAGAGTGTGTGATCGATCCAAGAGAAAAATGATGGAAGGGATTCTATGTGATTCAAGAGAAGACGGCGAAAGGGTTTCTTTTGCAACAAAGTGTTTGGAGAGGAAGAGATGAAGAAGTTCTGTGAATCGGAGCAAACAGCTTGGAGAGGAAGTGATGCTAGCTACCGGAGAAAGGAGAATGGCGCAGGCGAAGGGTTCTCTCGAGTGATAGGGTTCAAGGCGCGTCTATACTCTATAGGCATATGGCCTCCCATCCAACATTTTAGATGCATCAATTTTTTAATCAATCTAAAAAAATAAATATTTTCTTTGTCTCAAAAAAATGACTTATTTTTAAGTTTGTGTAATCTAGTACTTTTTTTACTAATATAAAATATAAATGTAAATATTAGCATATGAGATATTTGATTTGTTTCGATGTGTATTTTTAAAATATATAATTTTTAATAAAATATAATTGAAAATATTAACGATTAAAGGTTTTTTTTTTTTGTTTACAATGAATTGGGATCGAACTCATGACCTATAACATACTCCCTCCGCCTTCATCCCAAAATAATTGTCACATTTTACTACCGCACACTTGCTGATGCACAATTTTGATCTATCACAAACACACACCTTCTAGATGACGATGAGGTTAATTTTGTGTTTTACAAATTAATTCATATTGCTTAGTGATTAATATAATAAGAAGTGTAACTAAAAGGTTAAGGGTTCGAATCATGCTGATAAAATTTAGAATTTTTTTAGCATTTTTCTACTAACCTTTTTTAATAGAGACACAAAATACCCTCAAAAATAATTATGTGTCAAAAATTGAAATAGGGACAAGTTGGTGAGTTCATATGTATCTTCTTTTCATATATTGTAGATTTTTTGAACCAACATGAGTTAAATGTCCAATTGTAACCACAAAACTCCACTTTATTTGTTACTTCTCCCACGATTTTTTTCTTTTTATCTAAAACTCCAATTTTTTGTATGTAACCCAAATTCAAATTACCTCACTTTATACAAATTCAATTTTTTTATTAAACAAAAATTAACTGGGCATCGATATATCCTATACAATCTACTATATATGCATTAATATAGGCGGTATTAATTTTGTTTTAATTACTCAATTTAAAACGTTTCTTTACCTTACAAAAAAAATAAGGCTTTAATGCACTTTTGATCCCACTATTTTGAAAAACATGAACTTTTGATCCCCCTATTTTAAAAGCCAACTTTTTGATCCCCTATTTTGAAAAACCTGAACTTGTGATCCCCCTATTTTAAAAGTCAACCTTTTGATCCCCTATTTTGAAAAACTCATAAGCGACTGCTTAGGATCGTCTTGAAAACAGGTAAAAGAGGAACTTGACCCTAACCGCGACCTGCCGGTAGAACCAAAATTATCAAGATATAGAGGAACTTGACCCTAACCGCGACCTGCCGGTAGAACCTACCGAAGTTATCAAGATATAGAGGAACTTGACCCTAACCGCGACCTGCCGGTAGAACCAAAGTTATCAAAGAAAGTGTGACCCTAACCGCGACCTGCTGGTAGAACCAACACTATAAAGTTCTTATCTCAAGAACAATGTTCTTATCACAAGAACAAAGAAAAAGTTCTCACAAGAGAAACTCTCAAATTAGATTATATTCCAAGTTGTTTGAAAAGTACATGATAGTCCTATTTATAGCATATCCTTACATAGTAGGATTTATTGTGTCCACTACCATACATTCATCATAGGACTTAGAAAATTTCCACTAACATGCTTATAAATTCCCACAAGCCACTCTAATGACTTAGTGCACCACTAGGAAGCATCTAGAGAGCCTAGGGAGCAACTAAAGGTCATCTAAAAACTCTCCTAATACCAAAAACGAAAATTACAATAAAAATAAAGAAAATTGGACTTAATTATTTTTTTATTTAGTCCAATATTATTAGACCACAATTCAGCCCAAAGATGCTTCTTATCATATGAATTGGGCTTCAAGTTTGGCTCAAGCATCTTCATCCAAATATATTTTTATGCATTTTTTTATAAGTTTCCTTCCACATGTTTAGGGAACTCATGATCGTATCATTCTCTCCCTCTTCAAGAGGATTTGTCCTCAAATCCAAACCTGCATAAATAACTAAAGGATTAGTAAAAAAAATTCTCTCTTTTGGATATTCCCTTTCTTTTTGCAAGTTGAATTTTTTTTCTTCAATCTTCTCAAAGTTGACATCTTTTTCAACCTCCTCATTTATTTTTCTCTCATAAATTTCCTTTGCTTCACATTCATTTTTCTTTTCTTCTTTTCTCTCAATATTTTCTTTCTCCTCCACTTCTATAACATCATTATATTTTCTCTCACAATTTTCCATCTTCTCTACTTCATTTTCTTTACTTCTCTCAAAAGTAAGATTTCTATCTTCTTCACTAACTTCTCCTTGAGATAAAGACTCTAGAGTACAAGAAGTAAAAGAAGCATTATTAAAAGGAATGATGACATTTTCGGTAACCGCAAAAACACTATCAATTTCTTTTTCGATAATCTCTTCTTTTTCTTTCCCACTCTTAGGAATGGTGACATTTTCGATAGCCACAAAAATGTTCTCAATTTCTTTTTCAATAATCTCTTCTCCCTTCACATCACTTTCAAGTTTCTCCTTGGTCTCTTGTTTTCTTTTCTCTCTACCAATCTCTTTATTTTGGAAGTTACCCCAAAATACATCAAAATTTGCAATATGTTTTTTTATTTGTCCCTCACTTTTCATTCTTCTATCTTCTATCTTCTTTTCTCCGTCTCTTTTTTTATAATTTTTTCTATAATTCCTCTCTATGCGATCAAACTTTTCATGAAGCTTTTGAAATTCTTGAAATAATAACTTCTCCAAATGTTTGATGGAGACATGTTTTTCTTCCTCCATATTTTTTTTTCAACTCTTTTTTTTAACAAGATAAAAAAAATGATAGATCAAACCTGATTTCAAGAGCCGAAGCTCTGATACCAACTGATAAGCGACTGCTTAGGATAGTCTTGAAAACAGGTAAAAGAGGAACTTGACCCTAACCGCGACCTGCCGGTAGAACCAAAATTATCAAGATATAGAGGAACTTGACCCTAACCGCGACCTGCCGGTAGAACCAAAGTTATCAAGATATAGAGGAACTTGACCCTAACCGCGACCTGCCGGTAGAACCAAAGTTATCAAAGAAAATGTGACCCTAACCGCGACCTGCCGGTAGAACCAACACTATAAAGTTCTTATCTCAAGAACAATGTTCTTATCATAAGAACAAAGAAAAAGTTCTCACAAGAGAAACTCTCAAATTAGATTATATTCCTCTTTTCCTTGATAACTTTGGTTCTACCGGCAGGTCGCGGTTAGGGTCAAGTTCCTCTATATCTTGATAATTTTGGTTCTACCGGCAGGTCGCGGTTAGGGTCAAGTTCCTCTTTTACCTGTTTTCAAGACGATCCTAAGCAGTCGCTTATCAAAAACCTGAAGTTTTGATCCCCCTATTTTAGATTTTTCAGAATTTTAGTCCCCGAACTCAATTTGGTCAAATTTTTGCTGATGTGTCAGCAACTGGTATCAGATGACGATTAACCCGGAGAAATTCGAAGTGGCAAGGTTCAACGGAACGAGCAATTTCGGATTATGGCAGAGAAGGGTTAAAGATCTGTTGGCTCGACAGAGTTTACAGAAGGCGTTGCGCGAAATGAAGCCGGCAGACACGGATTGGGCAGAGATGAACGAAAACAGTAAAATTAATCTCTCTCTCTCTCTCTCTCTCTCTATCTATCTATATATATATATATATATATATATATATATATATTAATAAATCAGTAAATTACCCAAAAAAAGTTATCGATTGAAAACAAAGTCAATGAACGATTGAGAGGAAGTGAACAAAGACGAATGATGTTAATACGAGCGTGATTATTTGTGTTTCTGATTTCTTAGGGTGTCATGATTTGGGAACCGGCACGGAAATGTTTTGTCAACATGGAAACTGTCACGTCGTTAATGAGCTTGACACATCAGCAAAAATCTTACAAAATTGAGTTGTGGGACTAAAATTCAGAAAAATCTAAAATAGGGGATCAAAAGCAATGTTTTAAGAACCGGACCGGACCGGCCGGTTCGACCGTGAACCGGACACAGTACCGGTCCGGAAGAAAGGCCAAAACCGGTAGTCAGTGAAACCGGTAAAAAACCGGTATGAACCGGAGTGAACCGGTGGGAACCGTCAAAACCGGTGAACCGGTCACGGTTCTGGAAAACCGGCCAGTTCTCACTCAGTTTAAAAAAAACGATTTTTTTTTTTTTTTCTGTTTTCATTTTTCTTTTCACAGAAAACACTAAACATGGAAGTGAAACATTTTCTATGTTTTTTTTATTTCAGTTTCAAACAAATGATTACTTTTTTTCATTTTTCCATTGTTATTAAGTATTAACTTTTCCTGTGTACAAAAAATGTACTGTTAACTTTTCCATTTTCTTCCAAGTTTTTCATGAACAAAGAGGCAAATTTATTTATGGAACACAAGGAATGATGATGAAGAAGAAGAAGAAGAAGAAATGAGAGGTACACAAGAAACATCAGAACAATAACAATGACATAACATGAATAAATTAAATCAAAAACTAGTAATTTGTTTTCCTTGAAACAAAAAAAAAAAAATACGTGAAGAGAGAGGGGGAGGCGGCTGCTGACTGCTGTGCATCTATTTTTGTTTTTTAGGGTTTGTGTTACTAGTGTGTTATTATAATACATATATATAGAAGTAAATTTGGGCCATAGAAAGTTAGAAGTTTGATTTTTAAAAAAGCCCAATATGATTTATTTTTTTTTAAGGAAAAAATCTTTAGATTTCCATATATAAAACAAGTACAAGATTTTTTATTTTTATTTTTTTATGGTAAAATAAGTTCAGATTTCAAAATTATATGAACGGTTTAATGTAAACGGTTTAATAACGGTTGAACCAATCCGACCGGTTGAACCTTGAACCGGAGGTCACAACGGTTCGACCTCCGGTCCGGTTCTTAAAACATTGATTCAAAAGTTCATATTTTTCAAAATAAGGGGATCAAAAAGTTGGCTTTGAAAATAGGGGATCAAAAGTTCATGTTTTTCAAAATAGGGGGATCAAAAGTGCATTAAAGCCAAAAAATAAAATAAATAACATATAGAAATCCGCATAAAATTAATAATTATGGCCGACGAATGAATATAATGACACATATACAATATATGAAAAGAAGATACATTTTTTTTTGAAGGAAAAAAGAAGATACATATGAAATCACCAATTTTCCCCTTTTTGACACATAATCATTTTCAAGGATATTTTGTGTCATATTTGAAAGTTAATAACTAATTTCAATATTTTAATATTTTTCTTGAGGTAGTTACTTCAATTTTAATATTTTAATATTTTGTGTCATCAATACATTGGTCAGATATTTTAATAACTAATTTCAATATTTTAATATTTTCTTGAGGTGGTTTCCTGATTTTAATAATTTATGTAGGACCTAAATTTATACTCGAATATTAATGGGAGAACCTATTGTTTTTTTGATTTCTACGAGATTTATATTTTTAATCATATATTAATAAAGTTGCCCATTTTTCATAATTTCTACATGACATCATATATATATATATATATATATATATATATATATATATATATATATATATATATATATATATATATATATATATATATATATACTCGTATATTAATACAATAATCTAATTTTTTGTGGGATTTCTACGAGGCCTATGTTTTTACTCTTATTAATGAAGTTTTCAGTTTTTGTGAGACCTATATTTATACTCATATATTAATACGAAAATCTACTATTTTTTGTGATTCTCAAAGAACTTGTGTTTTTACCAATATATTATGTTGTCTATTTTTTTTAATAATTTTACGGGCTATATTCATATTAATACGGGAACCTCTTTTTTTTTGTTATATCTACGGGCCTTATATTTTTACTCATATATTAATAAAGTTGTTTGTTTTTTTTTAATAATTTTACGAGTTATACTCATATATTTATACGGGGACATAATCTTTTGTGTGAATTATAGGGAACCTATATTTATCCTCTTATTAATAAGGTTTTCTGATCTTTAATAATTTATGTAGAACCTAAATTTATACTCATATTTAATACGGTGACCTAATTATTTTGATGATTGTTGTGAGATCTATATTTTCACTAACATGTTAATAACATTGCCTATTTTTTAATAATTTTTACGGGACTATATTCATACTCATATATATATATTTATTTATTACATTGACCTAAGAAAATAAGATACATGTGAAAATCTCGTGTTACCCCTACCTAATAATTTGACACATCATCACTTTCATGGATATTTTGTGTCATATTTGAAAGTTAGTAAATAATTTCAATATTTTAAATTTTTTCTTGAGGTGGTTAATTCGATTTTAATATTTTACTCCTTCCATTTTTTATAAGTCTTCAGTTAGAATGATAACACTAAATTAAGAAAGTGGATTTTTGCACATTATCTTCCTATTATACCCTCATCTTAATTCACAAATAAATTCCTATTTTTTTTTGCACTTTTTCAAATAAATTTTATTTTTCAATTTGTTACTATTTTTTTAGAGTTATATTTATAATCATATATTAATATGAGAACCTAATATTTTGTGTGATTTTTGGGGACCTATGTTTTTTTTTTGTGAGTACATGGGGACCTATGTGTTTTACTCGTATTAATAAGTTTGCCCATCTTTTATAACATTTGCGGGACCTATATTTATATTCATGTATTAATATGGAAACTTTTTTGTTTGTGTGGTTTCTACGGGACTTATACTTTTAATTATATATTAACTAGGGGTAAACCCGTGCGTTGCACGGGTTCGATTAAATATATAATTAAAATATTTTTATAAATGAAAAATAATAATTGTTATAAATATAATAATATCATATAGTTAAATGATAGATATTAAAATAGCTTATTTAACTCATCTTTAATGTATTATTGGTAAAAAAAGAATAAGAAAATATGAGACATAAGAGCAATTTAAAGTTCGCTTATAGAGATGTCGTAAAATAAATTATAACCTTTAACTTCTAAACTTTTGCATAGGTCATATACATTCAAATTATTTCTAATATAGTTGAGACATACATTTTTGTTTTTACAAAACATACCAAATCCATGGATATTGAAAATTGACGTGCTCCACAATCATCCGATCAAATTGACGTGCTCCACAATCATCACAATGCAATGACCACATTTATAACATAAAGCAATCTTTAAACTTCAGTCCTTAAAAAGGTGAAAAATGGATATTGAAAATAGAATAACACACACACACACACACACACACAAATATATATATATATATATATATATATATATATATATATATATATATATATATATATATATATACTTAAAAACCATGGTTACATTGAGAAGCATTCCAACAATCATAAGATTTAATTGTAATGAGTGTTTAGTTATCATTGCATTATATTTTTACAAATTAACTATGCAAAGGTTAATTTATAACATAAGAAATTAGAACTTTTTATGCAAAAACCATAATAACACATGAAGTTTTATTCTTTTCATTTTAGTGTGCCGTTTCTTTTGCAGATAATCAAAAGTCACACTATTAATTGGTGTTTCCAATTATTTGCAATTAAGCATAAAATAAATCTAATAACCGATTTCAATTTTTTTTCTTCTATAGACTAATAATAGACATGTTATTGTTAGGGACGGATCCAGAAACTTATTTAATGGGGGGCCAAAAATTAAAATAATAAATAAATTATTTATTTTTTGGTCAAATAGTCTAGTGATTAGATTCATACACCTTAAGTGCTTAAGTAAGTGTGGAAAAGTGAAGAACCTAAAATTTAAATACCGATCCCTCCATAAGTTAATGCCTAAAGCTACTAATTGAGTTGTATTAACACGACAATAAATAAATATATAATAGTTAAATATATTCAATAACAAATAATTAAATACAATATTATATTTAGTAAAAAAAAATATAATAATTAAATACAATATTACATTGGTTATCTTAATAGTAAACGTCTAACTTCATCTCATAAAATTCATCTTAAATTTGGACTTTAGCAAACTAGTATAATAAATATATATAATCAAAATATTAATTAAATCTGGTAGTTCTTTGAAAGTGATGGTGGCTATTAGGCCTTTACTAATTCAACAATGTACGAATATGATAAGTTGATAACTATACTAATCTATCAATATATTAATATGATAATTATATGGATGAGGGAGAGGCCTCAGCCCCTGCTTGCCACCCTCTATGTCCGTCCCTGGTTATTGTTCTCGTATTTATCAATTCTCTTTTCTAAAAAGTCTGGTATCAAATATAAAATTATATTCATAGTTATACAATAACTTTAGTAAAATTACACATTATTAATTTTTTTTTAAGGAAGATTTTTTTTTTTGTTTCTCAAATAATTTTTTAGTAAAGATTGACACAAAAATGTCAATATGGTGCAATTCAATTTTTTCTCAATTACATTATATACTATCATTTATCACTATAAGTCCAAATTTAGTAGAAAGTTGAGCCAAATAATATAAGAATACATAATTGTTTGTTGATATATCTTCTTGTGAGAATTTCATTTTAGAATTCCAACAATCATGAGAATTTGATGGTCATAGTATCATTTATGTCTCTCTCTAACCCATAACCGAGATATAAATTTGTAGGTCTTATAATATTAGTTGGTCACTTTTAATTAAATTTTTCATTTTTCATTATTGATATATTCTTTTGTAAGAAATTCTCTTAGAGGTGCCACATCATCACAAAGAAGGCCTAAGAGCAATTCAAGCTTCCTTTTTTAATAGTAAAAGATGTTATATCAATTTTCAAGATATAATTTGGCCGATCAATATAATAGATATCCAACTATAAAAATTATGGATTAACATATATGAAGAATATGAAATACAAAATGGATAAATAATAAAAGAGTGAAATTGAATATACAATATATGATAAGATATTCTTATATGAGTAACCATTTGTTTTACAAATTTCTCGTAAGGATGCATGAAAATCAATAGATACTTTAGTCAATATTTTGCCATAAAAATCAATAAATTAGTGAAGGCATACATGAAAAGTAAGAAAAGAACATAAGACATTATTAAAAGTTGAAGAATACGTACCCAAGAGTTATTTTGGAGAAAGTAAATGATGACTCAAACAAAAAATCTATAAATTAGTAAATACCTTTTTCTTCCTCTGGTTCTATCACATGGATCTGGAGTAAGTAGACTAAAATAATATAACCGTTATATGTTCTCGATAACAAATGAACAACCAATATCAATAAATAAATGAGAAAAATAAGATTGTTTACTTACAATCATTGTTATGATAAAAAATATTTTAAAGATAACTTTTAAATGAACAATATAATTTGATAAGAGTAATTGAGAATACCGGCATTTTCATCCATTAACATTCTATTTGTAGTGAAAAATTATTTCTTTCAACCTACAAATGAAGAACAAAAACTAAACACTAGTACAAATGAATATTGTTAGATATCAATACATAGCACCATGATAGAAATACGCTCAAAGATTGAGTGAAAATGTCAAATATTAAAATTTAGAAATGAGTAGAAAAATAATGTGGGGTGGTGGTTATAAAGAGTGGGAGTGAACCTATTAGTCACTAAACTTTCTCATTTTATATGTTATATTTGGAGGAATGTAAAAGGATGCATACAATTATGATGATTTTTTTGGTTACTCATACAATTATGATGATGCTAATTTAGTTTTTTTTTAGATTTAATTTAATAAATTAAAAGAAATAAGTAAAAGATTTTAATAGAGATTAGAAACATTTTCTTATATTGACACATCATCAAAATGCTTGCCTATGAGCAACTCAACCTTCCTTTTACCAGTAAAAGATTAAGTTGTTTGTAACAAAAATAAAATAAAAATTAAGTTGTCTATTTTTGTTTTTACAACTTTACCAATAAAAGGTTATACTCATATTTAATACGATGACCTAATTATTTTGATGATTGTTGTGAGTCCTATATTTTCACATACGATTGCCTGGCCTATTTTTTAATAATTTTTACCTGAATATATTTATACTCATATATTATTACATTGACATAAGTTTTTTTGTGATTTTTACAAGACCTATGTTTTTACTAATATATTAATAAGGTAACCAATTTTTTTTCATAATTTTTACATTATCTATATTTATATTCCTATACTAATATGGAGACTTAAGGTTTTTTGGTGATGATTTTACCATTGTTCCTTTTTTATTTTTTTACCAAATATTATATCCTTTCTATTTTTTTATTTATATTTTAATCTATTTTTCAATAAATTTCATCTTACCAAATGAGGAGCGGCAACGTCGTGACTCCCGTGCGCACACACGGGTTTTCTAACGTATAATTTGTGTCAACATGTCATTTTATTTTTGTTAAGTCATTTAACTATAATTGTTAAGTCATCTAATGATACTATTTTAGAGACCCATGTCACACATAGAGCTATAAAAATATGTTGACTATCAGACCGACCTATTAACCCTATCTTTTTACACAGGTCAGACTTAAAAAAAAAAAAAAAAACCGTGCTTTATCGTGCTGACCCCCCGAGCCTATCTTTTTCATGGGTTGTCATGGGCTGACCCAATGAGCTTTTGGGCTGAGCCTTTAAAGAATTAAAAAAATATATATTTTAAAAAAATTATATTCTTTTTATTGTTACTAGTAGGCCAGACAGGCGCGTTCCGCGCCTTCCTATGTCTAACTTATGTCCAAAAAAATATATGCATTATGTTATGGTGAGTTTGTTAATAAAATATTTTTTGACGCTACAAAAAAAATCAAGGGTATTGTTGGTATATGAAAATTCAACATCAAAACTTTTGTATCATCTTTATATACATGTATAAATATTGTGTTCTTATTTTTATGCATAGATTCATATATAATCTTTTTTATTATTATTATTATTATTATTTATTTTTTGTTTACAATGAGCTGAGAATCGAACTTAGAACCTATAACGTATTCCACAAATCCCTCATCACTAGACCAAACCTAGAGGCTTATCTTTTTTATTATTTTTGTTTTTTATTTTATATTTTTTTATTGAAATTTTTATTCGTATAGATTGTGCCGTTTGTTCCTATCTATAATTTGTTTTATTCATATTTTTAAGCATATCATATTTTTATTTTGAATAAACATATCATCTTTTTATTGTATTTATCTTATATTTTTTCTATATTTTTTTTATATTTTTTTTAGTGAAATTACAATGAAGATATAAAGCTTACCTGATTTGAAATCTTTTGATTTACGAAACATGAATTGAAGTTATCGGCACTCTTTCATCAATATGTCATTCTTTCCCAAACTTGTATGGTGATGGTTTTTGAGCAAAAATATAATGAATGTGAATAAAATGTCAGTAAAAGGCAACTACTCGAATTAAGAAGGATAACTTGAATCATGGTAACAAAAAAAAATATTGAAACTCACACACACCGGACCGGTCATTGAACCGGCGAACTTAAAGGTTAAAGGTTCGATAGGTCGGACCGGGGTTCAACCGGGTCGGACCATTTTAAAATAAATACATATTTTTATAATTTAAAATAATATATTAAATAATAATAAATAAAAACTAAACAAACTAATAATCAAATACTTATTACTTTTATATTTTAAATTTTTAAATATTCATAACTTTATGACATCTATAATCTATAATCTATAATCATAGTTTTAAAAACCGTACCGGACCGGCCGGTTGGACCGGTCCGGCCGGGAACCGGAAGGTTTGATGGGTCGGTTTACTCACAAAACCAGTTAAGCAAATAGACCGGAGAAAACCGGCGTGACCTGGCCGGTTCGACGGTCAAACCAGTAAACCGGATAAACCGCCCGCACAATGAACCGAACCGGTTTTATGTTGGTTTGAAAATTTGATAAAAATTTCAATAATAATGCTGCTGGCAGGGATTTGAACCTATGACCTCTACATGCACAGCAAACATCCTTACGACTAGGCCAAATCAATTTATGTGATAAATATACATAAAACTTAAATATATTTAATAGTTTATTTATGAAACATGTGCTATGATATTGGTACCACCTAATTTTCTTTTTCTAACCATCTCATGTCACATATATCCAATTTTTTTTTAAAGACATATATCTAATAAGTATTGATAAAATACATAATTTAATTATTTTATTTTTTAAAATGTATGAATTTTTATTATTTATTTTATAGATTGATTTTTATTAAATTTTATAATTATGAAACTTAAGATTTGAATTTTTGTATTGACCGGGTTAGTAGTTATGCGGTCCGACCATTGACTCACTGGTCCGACCATTGACCCAATGACCCAATATTTTGGCCGGGTCGATCACCGGTCCGGGTTTTAAAACATTGTCTATAATCTATATCTATAATATGTAAAAAGCCAAGGTTATTTGCCTTTCTCTCTCATCTCCTTATTCAACCTCATACATTTGGCATTTATTTGGCATTTAATCACTCGCTTAATTTTTTCTCTTTCTGATATCATGTCAATTGATTACCCATTAATCACACATTATTCTTTTTCAAAATCTCTCATGAAAAAAGAAAAGGACAAAAGAAAGCATCAAATTAGATAAGCAATGGAAACTTTCAAACCCATGTCGCTACCTCTCTGGCTCCCTACCCTAGGGTTCATTCCACCATCATCAGACCTCACAAACTCAATCGATCATCACAAACCCAAATTCATTTCCTTCTGAATCTCTTAGGGTTCACTCCGCCGACTTGAAATTTTAGGGTTTTTTTTACAGGTTTGAAATTTTCTAAATCTATTACTATTATTAGTTTCTTCTACTTTTTTATTATTGATCTTCTTTTATTATCATTGTTCATCTTCTCTCTATTGCAAGGTGAGAACATTTTATCCATCTACACTAATGGAAGATTGTATGGCATCTACATTTTCCATTCTATTGTTGAGGTCATATGGGTTCCTATTATTTCCATTCTCTTTTATTTGACTTTGAACTTTAATAGAATTTCTTTTTCATCCCCTAATATTGGCAAATGTTGCATGACACAACTTGAGTTTTTTCCTAACGTACAAAGAAGATCTATAATATCGTGTTTGATTTGATTTTAATCCCTAAATGAGTAACTTTATATCATTTAGAAGTGGTATATATTTGTCACTTCAATCATTGGAAAAACTCATTGTTGTTAGGCTTATATTTATGTGTGTTTGTTTCTTTTCCCCTTTTTCTTTTATTTTGTATCAAAAATCAATATCATGTGTTGTGGAAATTGGTTTTTTGGATTTGGTTTGAGTAAATGGCATAACTAATATCATTTGAACTTTTATAGGTGAGCCACTCATGATTTTTTATGTCAATTTTTAGATTAACGATTCCAACATGAAGAAGAACTCTCCAATTTTAAAGAACTACTTTCTATTAGTGATTGGTAATATTTATCTTTTCCACATATTTAGTGAATTTCTCAATGTGTTCTCTAATAACATACAAGGGTTGTGAGATATGAAGTTACATTGTATGTTATTGTTTATGTATGTAGATTTGGTATTTGTTAGTTCAATGTATATTTGCAGGGGTTGTATCTGAGGATTTTCTGCATATGAAAGAGAAATGGTTGTTATTTTAAGGATTTTCAGTGTATTTTTGTTAGTTCATATGAAATAGACATTTTGTATATCTATTTGTTATTTTGTAGTCATAAAGCTGGTTTTGATGGACACATAACTCATCATAGCTGTACAAAAAAAATGGTCCCTCTGAAAACCTATAGTTCTAATTTTCTGTTGATTATTTTAAGAATGAATGATAGGCTACAAAAATATCCAAATTTTGTTGTTTAGTTGATATTTGATGCTTATGTTTATTCTTCTTCTTTATTTACCGTGTTTAGGTTTTGATTGCAGCAAAAGACATATTGAGTTCTTCTATTTTGTTTACATATTGAGGTAATGTAGAAATTTCTATTTTGTTTTTGTTGTGTTTTTGAGTCTTAATGAAGAAGGCTACTTAGATAATTTTCTTTTCTCAGCCCAAAAAAAAAAAAAAACTTTTTTGTTTCATGAAGAAACTCCCGAACATATATGGGCCTATAAGTTACTTTTGAAGAAATGAGTAGCACTCAAGATATATAACTTTTGAACTGGGTTAATAGTATTTACATCATTACTCAATAACATTTTTTTGTTAATGTTGAAGTTTTAATGACATGATCGATAACAATAAACTTTAAAACATTATTGATTTAAATTTGATCAATTATCAGAGCTTGATTTTCTCTTTGGTTTATTATTATATTAGTTGTTTGATCATATTAGCTAATATTGCAATGTGTTGAAGGGTAAGCATCATCCCCTCACTTTTTTGTGCATATAATGCATAAATTTTAATTTTGATTTATTTTTAGTTACATATAATATATAAATAGGAGTATATTGATTGACATTATTTTGACATATACCATTCCTTTCCTTGATATAAGTGCAGGTGAAGCACATCAAAGTTTTGAAGATGTTTTTGATTTCCTTGATACCAATTCATCTATAGGAGAAGTGACACATATTGCATGTATGGTTATGCCTTGCTTCCGATGAAAAATGCATACAATTGTTGAGTTGATTCCTGGTAGCATGTGTTCGACACATAACTCCTCTGTTGGATACTTTTATGTAATTGTAGTTCAAGATAATCTTTCACGGTGAGTATCAATTAACCTTATACTTCTTAATGTTTAACCTTATAAACTAGATCATCAAGCACCTCCCAATTAATGTTTTTACCTCTTCACAATTGTCACCATTTGAATTGCTAATGAGATTAGTTTTTCACGAAATTTGGTTTCGTATCAATTTGCATTTTTCTATATTTTTTTACATGTAGTTTCAAATCATTAGTAGTAATTTGTAACTCCTCTTTATTAGTCTTTTTTATTAATAACTTTTTTATCAACATGTTGTTTTAGTGTCTAATGTTAGATGGGATGACATTATATGCCTATGAAATATCAAGTTTGAACGGTAATATATATATTTACTGATACTAAATTACACATTGCTTTGTACCGATTTTATTTGTTTCTAATTGGTCAAAATAAGTTATCTTTTATTGGCACAAATCATAGTGTTTGTGATTCTCCTTTTCAGCCTTGCGAGCATTGTTAAGATCCATAACAAAGCAGCTAAACTTATCACTATGTCACCTACTAATCAAGTACTTCTTTGGAGAACTCACTTACAATAGGCTTCACTCATTGGTGTGTTCATGCTCCTTTCATCTTGGTCATTTGTCTGTTATTTTTAATTTAAAGAATTCATGCTTATTCACTTTGTCATTTATATTTTGGTTTATGGCACTTATGTTTTCTAAGTTAAGTTAATTTTAATGTGTTAGAAGTGTTGATGTGCATTTTTTGCTTGACCTTCTTTAATCCGAGCTCATTAAGAGATAGATGCCCTTATTTGTATGAAGTCTTTAAATTAAATTTGATTAGTTTTTATTCACTTTTTCAATGTATTGCCCTGATCATAACTAATTGAGGATGCATGTTTGTGGGGTACATTAAAAATTCACATCATACTCAATTATAGCAACTTGAGAATCTTGAGATTGTTTAGAAGCACTACTTGCTATATAATCTCTGGTGCTCGATAGATATCTAGAAAGAAGTTAGATATGCCAAGAACGGGATATATAGAGGGAATTTACTACAGTATTGGATAATATAGAGGAAGGATATATCAATTAGTTCACTCATCTATGATCATGTGAACTTAATCTTCTGTTTGCAAATTTTCAAAATTATAATAATATTCATAAATTTCACATGACAGTAAGATTTCCTCTCACATTCCTTCTCATGTATACTTTTTAAAGGTTGCATTTAGATGTTTCAGTTACAATTTTAAATGACACTTATATTCAACCACATGCTCTGTCATGAAGATTTCCTCTCGCATTCCTTCTCATGTATATCAATTTCTCTATTGTTTCGTTTACATTTACCCTGCTAACTATGATTTTCATTTTATCAAACTGCACTTCATCCTTAAAATTGATTAAGCATATTCATAAGGTGGTAGAATTTAAATCTTTTGGGGTTCTGTTTTTACATTTCATTTTCATTAATTTATGAACTTCTAAATGTGAATTTATCTTTAGAAATGACATTCCATATGTAGGCCCCGTGTATAAAAATCCAGAACTCACTCTCAAAAGGCTCTCATCCTCCTTACCGACAATCTTCTGCATGAGTTGTCTCTCCCGTCAACATGGTGATGAGTACTCTAAGTTGATGAGTGTCACTTTTTTGTTAACCCTTTTTGCATTGTTATTTTGTCATTCTAGAGTTTTTGTCTAAATTTGGTTATTGTTTATTGGTCTTTAAATTTAGGTTATCTAATTACATCTCTAATTTCTCAAAAATCAAGTCTATGACCTATTAAAACACTCCATTATTTGGTGACAGATTTTATGTTTGAAGTTTAAAAGATGTTAAATAAATGACATTGGAAAGTCAATCAAACTTAAGGCAATAATATTAGATCCTCAATGAAAGATTTGAATAAATGACAGATAGTCCCATAAGCTTTTAATCACAACTTTAAATTTTTGACTCAAACTGATGTCACTTTAATAACCTTTAGATACTGAATGGTGAAAGGCAACAAACCAGATGTTAGAGAAATCTTCTGCTATGTTATATGATGAATCCGCAAATTTTATAATATTCGTTCATATTAACATGTTCATGGAAACAATGGGAAATCATGCAATGGCTAACGTGTTCCGTCAACTGAGGAGAGTGGCATCTGGAACACCTGCAGTAAGTACTGTTTTGGCCACAATTTTTGAAAGACATAATAAATTCTTGATTATCCTTGCCTACATTTCACAACCTTGCATAAGCACTTCAAGTTGGGATTCGTACTTCCAAATAGGACCTCTTCATCACCTTATAATGCATATAATAATACTATAAAACGAAAAGATATTATGCCCTTTTAATTTTAGCTGTTTTAAAACTATCATTTTGCATTTCTCTAATCAAGCAATGGTTAAGCTCACAAGACAATAGCCACTATCTATTTTTTAGCTGCATTATTACATTATTTTTATTAGTTTAGATTCATAAATCAATCCATCTTAAACAAGTGGTCGTTTGTGCCAAGACCTTATTGTAATAGGTTGCCAACAAGATGCTTTGAGAATTATGTTTGGCGAGTGATATTAAGTCATTGTTTTCTCACCTATAAGGGAACTTGCCGTTGGGAAAACTAATATAGTTATGAATAATAATTTTCCTCGGTATTTGCAGATAGATGCTCAACAAGTTTGTTGCTCAAGTGGTCATGTGTGTATCATCATATGTAGCACTGACATTTCACAATGAATGATTTGAATAGTACCATCTATCATTTTGTTTTATTTAAACTTAATTTTATGTTAATATATATTTTTTCTTACACGTTATATATTTTTCTTTGATTGATACATGAGAAAGTGGCTGAATACATGATAGTGGGATTAGTTTCTTTTGATATGTGTTTTATGTTCATTAGTATCTCCCATAGTTGCTCCAGTTCCAAAGACATTTGCAAATGTTTTTGTTCAAAGCAAATGCATTTAAATAGAACGATTTTTTGTTTTCAATGCATATGATTGAGGAGGATCCAAACTACGACCACCATTGCAGGGGCTTTGTTCTCCTTGATGAAACATTTATTTGATTTTCTTCAGACATATGTTAAGCTTAGATCTGTAGATGAAATTGCAAAAAATAAACTGTGCTTTCATGATCTAAAACCTTTTTGAATAAAGTTTGTGAAACTTATTCACAAATCTAAGAAAAAAGAACATGTTCCTCATGTTGAGCAAATGAACTATTGAAAAAACATTTGGGATAAACAATCATTAGTATTTTTTTTTAAAAAAAATATGTTATCCTTTAAAAATGTGTATATATGTCCAATTTATTTTAATTTTTTTAGTTGCATTTGTAACTTCATGTTTTTTAAAAGCAAGTTTATATTGTATTGATTAAAAAGTATCAGTATTTTGGTTAAAATTGATAATAAAATAACAATTAAATGATGTGTTATTTCATGTTCGAGAAAAATTGGATTGTTTAAGTTTTGTATTTAATTAATATATGCTTAATCATATATGTTTTTTTGGTACAATGGGGAAAAAAAAAAAAAACAAAAAGGAAAGAAACAACTATCTACAAAAACCCACTTCATTTGTAACTTCATATATGATTAATGATTAGACTTGCGGTGTATTAATCATATATGTTTAATCCTCCTATTTAAAAAAAACCTATTTTTTTCCGCCAAATTATTATTTTTGTATAATTTTTCATCATTTTTAATTCAATTAAAATGACAACACTTTTTTTACAATAAAGTGACAACACTTATTTTTTTGGTTGATACACGAAATGACTTTGCCATTGAAAATTCACCCACACAAAGTGGAGTGACAGGGTTTGAATCCTTATCCCGACGTCCAACACTAACAATTTAGGCAATTTTGCCACTTGAGCTAGGATTTGTAGACGTGACAACACTTATTTTATTTATCGGTAAACATATTTTTACTCATGGTTATTTTATGTGATGTTAAACTTTTTTTTTCTTTTTTTATTTGTAATTTATGAAAACTTTAATATTTAAATATTATTTTTTACGGTCACATTTTTTACCCGTGCTTGGCACGGGTCCGGACACTAGTTAAGACAATACTTTTTAGTTGTACCAAAAAAAAAAAAACTTCTTAGTATGAGGTTCTATGTGATTAATATCTTTCATTAAAAATAAATAAAGTAATAATTAATACGTAATGAAAAGGGGTATATTTTATGCGTGGAAGTAAAAACAAGGATAATGGGTCATATGGTTTAGGCCCAACTTTAAGTTTGCAAATAAAACTCTAATTTCACTAGTGACTCCTTTATCTTCCCTATTTACTCTTCCTGCGCCGCACATACGGACCTTGGCTTTGAATTTCAAAATTCTGCTTTTTCTATGTCAACACAGTTATCCTCTTCTCAACGTTCACATGACAACTTCATCATTTTATATATTTTTCTCTAACTTAACAAGCTACTTCTTCTTCCTCATATGTCATATTCCACATCCCGGTCCGAGTTGTTTGAGGTTTTAATTTTGTGTTGCTTATGATGGGAAGTTGTTTCTGGTTGCAAGACAGGAACTTGTGAAAGCAAATAAATATAGAATGAAGAAGGAAAAAAAAAAGATTTCTGTTTTGAAATTTTTGCTACTCAATATGAATAGAAAAAGACGAAAATGAAATGCATCGACAAAACTTCTGTCTTTTTTTTTTTACAAACTCATGATTTTTCCTTTAAAAAAAAAGGAAATACGGTTCAACGTAGTGAACCGACCAAACCGCCGGTTTTGTCCGGTTTTTATCCGATTTCCCGGTTCACTTCCCGGTTCTGTTGCAGGGCGGTTTTGGGGCTAGTCGGACCGGACATATGTCCGGTTTTCGGTTCAATCAGTTGAACCAGCCGGTCCGGTTTTAATTAATAATATCACTAGTATTAGTTGACAAGTAATATAATACTATTACTTTAGTAAAAATAAATAAATAAATAATACTATTACTATAATTATAAAAAAAAACATACTATTAATATAGATTAAATATATCAATAATTTAATAAACGGTAAAAATACTATTAATGATTTAAGACTTAATTAGTTTATTGGTCCCTTAAAGACATTTTAGGTTTCATAATGGTCCCTTAAAGAAAAAAAAGGTTCGGATTGGTCCCTAAAAAAAAAAAAAGGTCTGGATTGGTCCTTAAAGACATATATGTTTGCCATATTGGTCATTTCCGTTAAATTTTAACTCCAAATATAACAAAAAATTCCAATGGTTAAAATTTTAAAAATTAATAAGGTTTTTGGTAGACCACTTACACTTAATGACATCCACAATCTAGTCAACTAAAACTAACGTTTTTTTGTAAAAGATTGACGGAAATAACCAATTGAGAAACGAATGTGTCTTTAAGGGACCAATCCGGATCTCTTTTTCTTTAAGGGACCATTGTGAAACCTAAAATATCTTTAAGGGACCAAAAGACTAATTAAGCCATAATTTAATGGAAATGTGTCTTATTATTAAGAGGAAGTAACAGTCTTTTATCCACAAAGTGACAAAATGTTAGACTACTAACAATGGTTTCAACACCAAAAAATATTCAACACCCACTTTTTCACTCCACATCATTTTCTCTTTCTTCCACCTAATCATTCAACACACATTCAACTTTTACCCTCTCCAATGGTTTTTATATTCAACACCATACCCCACCACTTTCTCTACCCCACCACTTTCTATTTCATATTCTTATTTAAATTTAAATTTTTGTTTTTATGATTAAATAACATTATAATTATCGATTAAAATTAAATTAAAATAATACACTTAACAAAATTTATTTAAATATTTTTTTTTATTTTCTTAATTTAAAATGCAATACATCATACAAATAACGTAATTAATACGATACAAATTAACTTAAAATGCAATACAACACACAAGTTACATAATTAATACGATGCAAACTAACTTAAAATACGAAACAACACACAAATACGAAACTCATCTTTAATCCTGAAACATTCCAAATTTTGTCCATATGTGCTTCACTAGATCTGCTTGCAATTCGTGATGAGCTTTTTTATCACGGAACTCAGATCTAGCACGCACATGATTTGCAAAAGCGGGTAATACCTCAGTTGAATATGGTCGCGGTGCACTAGATCCACTTTCCTCAGACTGATCAAAATCGGTCCAACGTTGAGCATATGAATCTCGCTCATCCTCAACAATCATATTATGTAATATGATGCAAGACCTCATGATGATACTCAGATCGGCTATGTCCCATAAGCGAGCTGGTTCACAGATGATTTTAAATCGAGCTTGAAGCACTCCAAATGCACGTTCGACGTCCTTCCGACATCCCTCCTGATATTTTGCAAATAACTTATCGGGTTCACTTTGAGGAAGTCTAATAGATTTGGCGAATGTTGGATAAGAAGGGTAGATACCATCGGCTAGATAGTATGTCATATCATAGGGACGTTGATTCACATAGAAATTCACACTTGGAGTCTTTCCCTGTTCCACGTCATCAAAAACAGGTGAACGGTCTAGAACGTTTATGTCGTTCAACGTTCCCGGACATCCAAAAAAGGCATGCCAGATCCATAGATCATGAGATGGAACTGCTTCAAGGATAACTGTGGTGGTTCCCTTATCCCCCCTGGTAAATTGACCTTCCCATGCTTTAGGACAATTTTTCCACTCCCAGTGCATGCAGTCAATACTCCCAATCATCCTTGGGAACCCCCGTAGTTCACTTACATGTAGTATTTTTTGCAGGTCATCTTGGGTTGGTGCTCTGAGATACTCTTGCTCATACAATCGTATGATTCCTTTACAAAATCTTCGTAAACACTCTAATCCAGTAGTACCTCCTATTTTGATGTACTCATCGACCGCATCTGCTGCCATACCGTATGCTAACATTCGTATTGCTGTGGTACATTTTGCTAAAGGTGATATACCTTCTTTCTTGGCAGCATCAGCTCGCTGGGTGAAGTAGTTATCACTACTTGAAAGGTCCCCAACGATTCGAAGAAAAAGATGTTTTTGCATGCGGTACCGACGACGAAACATTGCATCGTCATATGTCGGCTCATTGGCAAAGTAGTCGTCAATTAGTCTTTGGTTTGCAACTCCATCACGCGGTTTCGGCATGCAACTCCATCACGCGGAGGATCGAATGAGCAATGCTCATTACAATAGTCAGCAATTTGACCCCAATATGTTTCACCTTTCTGGTTTTTCCCGACAACACTGCTTGTTCCAAATTTGATCCACCCACTAATTAGCACCAAATTTTGTTCAGTGTTCCATGATGGTTGATGGTTTTTCTTGCTCATAGGAGTTGAATCTTCATTAGCAATAGTTATTTGTGTTGAAAATTCGGGAAAGTTAGTTGTACCACCACTCGAAAAATTTTCATTAACCATCGGCATGTAACCATTAAACGGGGGTGTTTGAGATGGATTTCTCAGCATAGTTCCATAATATGGATGAAAGTTTGGAACAAAGGATGATTGGTTGAAATTTGGTGTTAAACCAAAATTAGGTGTGTTTTGAGGATGTTGATTGAAAAATTGATTTGAATTTTGATAATTGTTGGGATTTTGATAATTGTTGGGGTTTTGATAATTGTTGGAGTTTTGATAATTGTTGGGATTTTGAGAATTGTTGGGATTTTGAGAATTGTTGGGATAATTAGAAGAATTGTTGGGATCCATTTCACTAAAAAAAGATTAAAACTTCAAAAGAAAGACTAATTAGAAAGTTAATAATAGATTAAGATAGTGAAAAATTTGGTTTTTTTTTCTGTGTCCAAATGAAATGAACCAAGTCTCTATTTGTAGAGAAAAAAAAATCACGAATTTTGGTATAAAAATTAAAAATTAAAAAATTAATTTTCAATGAAATAATTGAGTTCAAAGGATAAAAATCATAAAAATCCACCGGACCAATCAGCAGCAGCCACGTGGCCTGCTTTATCCAAACAAAGTTTCTCTCTCTGCGTCCAATGCTTCTTCACGCGGTTTGTCGGCGCGTGTGCCACACGCGCCTGTCTGGGCAAATGGAAGCGCGCCAGCTGTCCCCCCGTGTCAGTTTCAACTGAGTTGAATATATTCATCTCCTCTTTCATCCAGCTCAGATTCAACATGGCTGCTCCAATGGTTTCAACACACATTATGCAGTTGAATATACATTCAACACCACCATTGCACATAGTCTTAGACATTCGATTTCTACTGCGGCACTGCGTTCCCATCACATGAGTCAGATAGTGGGCTTGCTTCTTGGTAAAGTTTAAGACTTTTGGGGATTTTCCAAATCCCTAGAACCTACATTTCTTTTTGTTTTGGCTAAAAAGGAATAACAATTCATCTAAGTTATTCCGTGCTTTATTACTTTTCATTCCTTATTCTTTCTCACATGTCATAAACAGAACACACAAGTGTGTAGAATTTCAGTGATCAAAAGATGGAGCGCTATGAGGTTGTCAAAGATATTGGTTCTGGGAATTTTGCTGTTGCAAAGCTAGTTAGAGACATCTTCACCAAAGAGCTTTTTGCTGTTAAGTTTATTGAAAGAGGCCAAAAGCTATATATATATATATATATATATATATATATATATATATATATATATATATATATATATATATATATATATATATATATATATGTGTGTGTGTGTGTGTGTGTGTTTGGTTCACTGTTGAGATTTGTGTATTGCAGATTGACGAGCATGTCCAGAGGGAAATCATGAATTGTTAAAAAACGGTTTACTGACTTTGTGAAAAACAGAAAACGTTTTTTTTCAAAAATGGCAACGAAATAAATTATTGGCTGAGTCGCGTACTAGGTCGCTTTCTTTAAGACGTTTCGCGGAACTACTCGAAAAGTGCACTGTAGTATATCGACCGCGAAGTCCCCAGGATAAAATAGCCGTTTTCAAATAAATACCGATGAACTACTGCACTGTAGTATCGGCCAGAAATACACCAATAATTGATATGCAAATATCAATTCTACGGCAACAATCGTTCAATATTGAAACAACAAAAATTATTTGCGAAGAAGAGAAATAGAGAGAAGAGAAAATACGGTTTCTCAGAATGCAAAGAAAAAGAAATTGATTTTTGAAAGCTGAAGAATCAAGCAGTATATATAGGCAAGTAGGGAGATGGAATCAGAGCCAATAGTGGAGCCGAAATTGCCCAGTCAACACTGAAACGTGGGCAAAAAATCAGGGCCATGTATTTTGACCGTTAACAGATGTACATCTGTTCCAGACTTGGTCTAAAGCACATTTAAAATGTGCGAATTAAGGGACACGCGTGTAAAGAAAATTTAATTCAAAATTTTCTTTTTCTTAGCATTAAAAAATTAATATATCACCCAAGCCCAAGCCCGAGCCGATCCGATCCGATCCGAGCCGAGCCGGCCGGCCGGACGGCGGTGGCGGCGCGCGCGCACGTGTGATATTCGACTTTGTGGTATATAAACACTACCAAGAAGTGTGATCTTAGCAATGTGGGACTTAAAGAGTCTTTTTTCCAATTCACACTATACATAGTTCTAACACTTTGTGTTTATTTCAATACCAAGTTTCCTCCAATTTCTCATCATGTTCCAACAATCCCCCACTTGAATTTAAAAAAGTTGTTTCAGTCACAACGCTAAACGTTTCAGTAAGATTGTGCATAAGCGAAGGTGAGCTATGTCTTGGAACCTCCACGTAGCCAGTAAGAGCCTGATTAAGCAAGAGTGACGTTTAGTCTTGGAACTCTATCTCAGATCTTTCTCAAACCAGCACACAACCTTTCTTAAGGTGTATTCTTAGGCCCGTGCATTAATGGCCCTGCACGAATATCCCAGTTTCGTGAATGCTCTAGGAATTCGCCCCGAAACTCCAGAGGAACCGGCCTCAGTTCCACATTCATATAGGTGATTCTATCCAGAGTACTCCTGATGTACTCCACTCCTATAAAGTATAGAATTCATTAAGAGTTTTGCTAACTCAACCTTTCTCTTTTCAGGACTCATGCCTTTTAAACTTGCATGTTCATCTCATATTACTCACGACTTGTTGTTTACCCATTGGAACCTAATTCTTGGGATCTCCAGTCTTTTAGGTTGGGTTACCATCATAAGCAATTCATAGGCATTAGTCCCATCTTGACAGACGTATTTTGGACTTTCTCTCTAGCCAGTCCTTTCGTCAAAGGATCTGCTAGGTTATCATTAGTGCGTACATGATCCACTCTCACAGCACCTGTAGTGATGAGCTCTCTCACTGTGCTGTGCTTTCTTCTAATTTGACGTCTTTTACCGTTATAAAAACGATTCTCAATTTTAGCGATAGCTGCAATACTATCACAACGGATCAAGACAGCAGGCATAAGTTTTTCCCATAAGGGAATCTCAGATAACAAGCATCTCAACCAGCTTGCTTCTTCACTAGCAGTTGCTAGCGCTATCATTTCAGATTCCATAGTGGACTGGGCCAAAATGGTTTGTTTCTTAGACTTCCATGATACAGCTCCACCGGCTATGCTAAATATAAAGCCACTAGTTGCTTTGGAATCATCTGACAAGGTGTTCCAATCAACATCACTGTACCCTTCAAGTACAGCTGGAAATCTCTGATAGTGTAATCCGAGATTCATGGTCCTTTTCAGGTATCTCATGACTCTCTCAATAGCGTGCCAATGTTCATTACTGGGTCTGCTGGTAAACCTACACAAGAGTCCCACGACATAGGTGATGTCGGGTCTAGTACAATCAGTGACATACCTAAGACTACCAATGATGCTCGCATATTCTGTTTGTCTTACGCTATCACCAGTGTTCTTAAACAGTTTTACACTGGGATCATAAGGTGTGCAGGCAGGTTTATAGTTAAAGTAACCGTATTTCTTTAGGATCTTTTCCACATAATGTGATTGATCTAGGGATATCCCCTTCTCAGACCTAGTGATTTTTATTCCAAGAATCACACTTGCTTCTCCGAGGTCTTTCATATCAAAGTTGTTCCCCAACAGTGATTTCACATTATTTACGGCAGAAAGGTTTGAACCGAATATCAGCATGTCATCTACATAGAGACATATTATAGTGCAAATGTTGCCATCACATTTATAGTAAATGCATTTCTCACTCTCATTGAGTTTGAACCCATTCGATATCATTAAGTTATCAAACTTTTCATGCCATTGTTTTGGAGCTTATTTAAGACCATACAAAGATTTATCTAACTTGCAGACCTTAGTTTCTTTTCCATGTATAACAAACCCTTCAGGTTGTTCCATATAGATTTCTTCTTCTAAGTCACCATTTAAAAAAGCAGTTTTAACGTCCATTTGGTGCACAATTAAGTTATAAAGAGCTGCTATTGAAATAAGTACTCAAATGGACGTTATTCTAGTGACAGGTGAAAACGTGTCGAAGAAATCTATATTTCCTCTTTGTATAAAACCTTTGGCTACAAGGCGAGCCTTGTATTTTTCAACCGTGCCGTCAGGTTTTAGTTTCTTTTTCAAAACCCATTTGCAACTAATTGGTTTGCAGCCGGGAGGCAATTCTACTAAGTGCCATGTTTTGTTAGATTCTAGAGAATCCATCTCATCATTAATAGCTTATTGCCAAAGATCTGCATCCATCGATGACAAGGCTTATTGAAGATTTGCTGGATCTTCATTCAATGTAAAGGTCGCATAATCCGGACCATAGTCTTTAGCAACTCTTCCATGTTTGCTTCTACGAAGTTCATTTTCTACTTCGTCATTGCTATCCGCATTTGGTATCACTGGTAAGTGACTCGACTCAGGAATATTATCCTGTTCAGTGCCCCCACTATTTCTTGATTTAAAAGGAAATTTATTTTCATAGAAATCTGCATCATTAGATTCTATGATCACTTTTTCATTTAGGTCGTAAAACCTATATGCTTTACTGTTTGCTGCGTAACCAATGAATACACATTCATAGGCTCTACTAGCGAGTTTAACTCGCTTCGGGTCCGGTTTACGGACATAGGCTAGACATCCCCAAGTTCTTAAATAAGACAAGTTTGGTTGTCTTTTCTCTAATATTTCATAAGCAGATTCGCTTCTTTTAGATTTGGGAACTCTATTCAAAACAAAGCAGACAGTCAAAATTATTTCCCCCCACCAATGTTTAGCGGCACAGGAATTTAACATAATAACAACAACTAATTCAGTAAGAGTTCTATTCTTTCTTTCTGCTTTACCATTCATTTCAGGGGAATATGGCGCAGTCGTTTCATGTATAATTCCGTGTTGTTTATAAAATTCATTAAATAAACTAGAATTATATTCGGTTCCCCTATCACTACGAAGTCTCTTGATTTTCGTATTAAATTGATTTTCTATTTCATTCACAAAAATTTTAAACATATCAAAAGCATCACTTTTATTTTTCATTAAATAAACAAAAGTATAATCTGAACAATCATCAATAAAAGTGATAAAATAACGTTTGTTATTTCTAGTCATGGTTCCATCTAGTTCACATATATCAGAATGTATAAGGTCCATTGGTTCAGATTCTCGTATAACCGATTTATGTTTGCTCTTTGTTATTTTTGCTTGACTACAAAATTCACATTTTTCTATGTCATTAAAACTAAGTTTAGGAATTAATCCTAAGTTACTAATATTCAAAATTGAGCGCTTATTAACATGACAAAGTCTAGAATGTCAAATATTAAATTCACACAAAGAGTAAACAGAAGTAGAAATTTTATTCATAAAATGAAAATCAACATTAAGCTTAAACATGCCATCAGAGGCGTACCCCTTCCCAATAAAAATACCATTCTTAGTGATGGTGTACATATCAGCCCCAATAGTTTGATTAAACCCAACCTTATTCAAAAGGAAACTAGAAACAAGATTCTTCTTCATCTCAGGAACATGAATGACTTCTTTTAAGATAAGAGTCTTTCCAGAGGTGAACTTCAAAAAAACATCTCCAACACCAGCAACATCAGATGTATGAGCATTACCCATCTGCACCTTCTTATTTTCAGCATTCGTGTATGTTTTAAACATAGCACGATCATAACAGACATGGCGGGTAGCGCCAGTATCTATCCACCATCCATCAGTACCACCGACCATATTAATTTCGGTGATCATACAAGCATATGGCTCATCAGCCACATTCACATTAATATGTGCAAGGTTAGCCGGTTTAGGCCTCTTTGGATTCCCGCACTTCTTTGATATATGACATGTTTTCCAGCAATTGAAGCAATAAAATGGATCAACAGCGTCATTTCTAGGAGGTGGTTGCTGCTGCTGCTGCTTAGCATTATGGCCCCTAACCGGGTTACAATTCTTAACTCGGTTTTGATTGCGACTCTGATTCTGAATTTTCAATGGTTTTCCCGTAGGCTTCAGAGCCGCACCGAATTTCTTTTTATTGTTGTTAGAAACAACCAATATCTTTTCTTCTTCTTTCATATCTTGTTTCCGTGACTCTTCTTCTATACGAAGACGGGTAATCAGACCTTCAATGGAAAACTCCTTTGTCTTATGACGGAGCTGATTCTTAAAGTCTTTCCAACTAGGGGGCAACTTATCAATAATCACATAAATTTGAAACTGCTCATGTAAAGGCATACCTTCGGTTATAATCTCATTAGCAATCTTCTGCAGTTCATGTGACTGCACTTCCACCGACCTCTCATCCACCATATGATATTTCAGATACCTCCTTACCGCATACTTCTTCACACCAGCTTCTTCAGTATCATATTTTTACTCAGAGCCTCCCACACATCACTACCTATATCATAGGTTCTGTAATAATCATACAGATCATCTTCTTTAAGCTGTTCTGACGTAGCCTTGCCTTTGTCTTTTTCGGCAGATACAGCTTCACCGTTGGTGCTAACGGTCTGTTCATTAGTTCCTGAAGCCGAAGCATCAGTTGGAACCACAAGGATAGGTTGTTTCAAAACGTAGGCACATTTTTTAAGCGTCAGGAAGAAAAACATCTTCTGTTGCCAACGGCCTTTCTGTAGCACCGACAGATGAAGTACCAATAATCTCTTCGTTTGCCATGATATTTTCGAAACGTCTTAAAATTGTTAAAAAACGGTTTACTGACTTTGTGAAAAACTGAGTCGCGTACTAGGTCGCTTTCTTTAAGACGTTTCACGGAACTACTCGAAAAGTGCACTGTAGTATATCGACCGCGCGTGTGTGATATTCGACATAGTGTGCGGTCTCCCTTTCTTACAAAAAGGGCACACCCTTGGTTGCCACTTTGTGGTATATAAACACTACCAAGAAGTGTGATCTTAGCAATGTGAGACTTAAAGAGTCTTTTTTTCAATTCACACTATACATGGTTCTAACACTTTGTGTTTATTGTGTCAAAAAAAAAAAAAAACACTTTGTGTTTATTTCAATACCAAGTTTCCTCCAATTTCTCATCATGTTCCAACATGAATCATAGATCATTGAAGCATCCTAATATTTTTAGATTTAAAGAGGTTAGTACACTCAACATCCTAATCATTAAAGGATGTCTTCTTTTTTTGTTACTAATTTTGTGTTGCTAAGCAATGTAAAATTCAGCAAAAACATGACAATATTTTGTTTTCAAGATTTATATATACTTTTTTTTTTGTTTCCTTTCTATTTTGTTAACTTGTTGTCTTTATGTACTCTTTTAGCTTTTGGTTTAGTTCAATTTCTTATGGATTGTGAAATTTTATTTCATTTGATAATGTGGATATGACATAAAAAGGAAAATATACTGAGCACCATGTAGCAGAAAAATGTGTGGTGGTGGAAACTAGTTACTAAATACAACCCATCCATGTAGCAGTAGTAGTACTGAGCACCGACACTTCTGATTGAAGAAGTGTCTGGTGTCCGACATGTGTCGATTTCAGACACCAACACGACACTAACATTTATGACTACATTCAATCATTTTCAATTTCTTAAATTATTACAAGTGTCTATATGTCAATGTTGTTGTCTATTTTATCAAAATAATTTATTTTAAAGTTATTTTAATATTATATAATTATCATTAATATTATTATTATTATTATTATTAATGTTGGTTTGTTAAAGGTGGTTTTAATTACTTGGTCAATACACACGTTTTTTCAGTTACTATTTTACCCATTTATTCCTACTTAATAGGATTCATGATTTTAATAATTGAGAAAAAGATTTTGGTAAGTGATAATATAACATATTATAATATATATACATGGACGTTGCTGAAGTATAAGGAAGAGGACATACACCTTCAATTAGCACGTACATATTGAAATATAAGGAAATTTTGTTCTTTCTAATAAAAATTGAGGTGTTATCTTTCTGGATTACATCACCGGGGTCTATTAATTTTTGTCAGTTCTGTCATCTCGGATATGATTCATATCCGGGAAGGACCTGTTGAATCCTGGGGGATTTGCGCTTATGAGGCGAATAAATCCTTAAGGACAGTGCGATCAGCATGCCTCAGGTATTGTATCACGGTTTGATATTTCGCAGGTCGTTCATGGTTTGTGATATCGTGGTTGCATACTTCACGGTTGCCGACATCAATTACCACAGTCAGAAGATAAGTTTCTATGAACTCTATTTTAATTTATTTTCTATAATAATTGTTGAATTACTTAAATTAATATATGGTTGAATATTGTGATTAGGTCCAATTTTTACAACAATCTTAAAGATTTAGCTCATTTTATTGATTAAACTCTCATTGCAAAATTATTTTTAAAGAGGCCGGATTCAGTGTGGTAGTTAGGAACTTCAGATTATTTTGGACGAAAAAGAAATTAAATGGTGTAATACTCTTTGCCATCAGCGCATCTGGAAGTATGTTTGATAGGTCACTTATTTATTTTGCCCGAAAGAAAATACACCACCAGGTATGAGACTTGCATGTTCTTGTCAAAGCCAAAGGTACATCCAATTTACAATTAATTGTGATAGAGTTTTCCTTTTATTTCTTACGGCCCTTGGTGTTTGTTGCTAATTACTCAGTGGTGTATACTTATACTTTTGGGTACTAATATGGAATAGTCAGTGATAGTAGTATAATACTACTTCAATATAATATCGAGAAACTTTTTAGAATGTTTAGAAACTGTGAATAAATTATGCGTACATTGTGTGAGAAAATTATGTGCAGATTTGTTGAGAGTACGTACAGTTGGAAAGTTATGTTGCTAAGTATGTAACTTTAATTTTGGACATAAGCTGGTTCTGTACTTCCTTCAATTCACATAGAAAATTCTATAAAAGAAAATATTGAGAAATTTTATGATATTAGAAATTCATAGAGATACATATGTGATAAAAAAAATAAAAAAAAAAGTTGTCGCTTAGAAATATTCTAAGAAGACCTGAACATAATTGTGTTTCATGAGATATTTTTGAGATATCAATAATTATATAATATGGTATATTGTGGAGTATCCATTGTATTGAAATAATACAATGATGATGTTTAATATATGATGGATTATCCATTGTATTAAAATAATACAATGATGTTTGGTGAAATTTATTTACGAGAAAATATATCACTATGTGCGGAATTATAAATTGTCCTTATTGAGGGGGCACTGTCACTTGAAATCATTCAAGTAGATTTGAATTAAAATTCACCTATGTTGAAATGTGGGGGTGTTGTCACTTGATAGTCTTTCAAGTAGACCAGATGAATTATATTATGAATATCGATTTGAAAATATATGAGATATTGCTTAATATGATCGGCCATTTTATTAAAATAATACAATGATGTTAATCGAGTAAGAGTCGATAAGAATAAATCTATAATTGAATTTAATTGTTCTAAGTGAGAATGTTGGCGCTTAGTTAACTAAGAAGACATGTATAGATTTATTTTAGAGAACAAGTTTATTGTTATAGACTTGAATAAATATATGAGGTTGATTGACTTAGAGACGTCTTAGTCAATATTATTTTGATGAAAGAAAATTATTTCTTCATCATTTGTGTAAAACGTAGCTACTAAACAAAGCCCCTGGGATGGAATAATTTTGTGACACATCGAGGAGAATTGGACTTAAGCCATTTGAAATCAACAAGTGATAGGAACCCAACCTTTGTGATTGGAGATCCCATGAATAAGGTTCATATGGGTAAGAACAAGTTACTTGTTAGATCTGCTAGCACACAAAAATTAGTTAATTTTTTGTCTTGGTCCTTTTCTTATGGTGTGAGTGAGAAAGTGCTAGATACTGCATTACTGAGAGGATAAACTAACAAAGCTTTTAATAATTTTCATATCCCTTATGGGTGGTGTATGATTTGCAGCATACATTTGATGAAATCACCTATGTGAGTGATAAGTGGGGCCGCTTGTATGAGATCTTGACGAAATCTCTAGAGCACTCATGAAAGAATCCAGGCACGCGCACGGCCTATTCACGCAACACAGCGGCAACGGCAAAAAATGTGGGGTGTAATGTGATTGGTAGACCGCTAACATACGCCAAGTCTCATTGGTTCATATAGCTTGCTACACCAATGTTACTGTGTGTTAAGTACTATCAGTCTAGGGCTGGTTCATATAGCTTGCTACACCAGTTTGATGCATTACATCAATGATGTTAATCCAGAAAATGTTTTTGAGTACTCTTTTAAACTTTAAAATAAATTATGGGGGATTGTTGTCTATTTTATCAAAATAATTTATTTTAAAGTTATTTTAATATTATATAATTATCATTAATATTATTATTATTATTAATGTTGATTTGTTAAAGGTGGTTTTAATTACTTGGTCAATACACACGTTTTTTCTGTTACTATTTTACCCATTTATTCCTACTTAAGATTCATGATTTTAATAAGGAAAATTCTAGCGTGAGGTCACAAAATTGGCCTCTTTGATGAGATAGCCACCGTGGCCAATAGAAAAGTAAGTTGACTTATTCAAATGCCACTTAGGATTATATGGTACATACTATTTACTATGTAATCTTCATGTCTATTAATATTGCAAATAAGTCCCTATCATATTAACAGTTACATAATTACCTCAATCTTTATATTGTTTTATTAATTTTAATTTTTATTGTTAAAACTTAAAATCAATTGAAACAATATCACAACAACATCATCATTTTCTTTTTCTGTTCAAACAAATTGCTTCTTACATTCCTATTAAAAAATAAAAATAATCTCTTCTTCCAATATAATGTTCACAAATAAATCAAACAAAAAAAAATCTTCATCCTCATCATGATTGATCGGATCTGATTTATTAAAAGAAGTTCATGGTGTAGATGGTTGAAGGTAGTGGCTGGAGGTTTTCTTGACTTAGTTATCTTCATGAAGAAAAAAAACGTAAAAAAAAAAAACAAAAATTATAGATCTGAGTTAATTATCAATCGGTAGAATGAATAGATCTGGATTTAACGTTGGAAAATAAGAATGAACATACCACTTCAACAACAAATTTGTTGATGTTCGCGTAAATGCCTTGCTAAACGGTTAAGTTTTTGAAAGTTTTAATTTTAGATTTCTTATTTTAGACCATTTGAATCAAAATTAAAAGCATGAATGTATTGTAAATGGTTTTTGTGATGTTTCTGGATAATTGATTGTGATTTTCGCCGTTAAAATGAACATGATACTGACGGGTATTAAGCTTGGATCGCGGATCTGAAACCGGGTCAAATTGACCCGGCTGAAGGTTGAAGATGATGTTATTTTATATATTTTTATCAACGCTGCTTTTATATATATTATATGATGCGATATTAACTAACAATCCATTCATGTGGCCGAGTGGTTGCGGGCTTATCTCTATGTAGCACACGCGCGGGTTCGATACCTGTGTACAACATTTTGTGAATTTTTTTGTTAAAATTTCCTTGAAATTCAAGCCAGAAAAAGAAAATTTTCGAATGAAGAGAGTCTCGAACCCATGACCTACTGACTTTACTCCCATTAACTAACCACTTGGCTGTGTTCATTTTTGTGCATTTTAGCCCACCTTATGAATATATCTCTATTTCTGAACGTTTTAATACACTATATTTGTCATTTTTTAAAAAAAGATAATATTTGTCATTTTAAACATGTAATTATATGGATTAAAATAAATTATATAATGTTTATGCAACTTAATTATTTTGAATCAAATGTTAATATAATTTACATTTGATTAGGGAGTACCCGTATCATCGTTAATTAAATAAAATTATTCTAAAACACTATTAAGTGTGGTAATTGACTAATGGTTATAATCCGTTGAAGTTAATGTTTTAAAAACTATATAAATAAAGTAAAATTTAAAAATAAGATATAATTTGACATAAGATTATACTCTGGTTCAACTGAATCACTATTAATCATAGTATTTGATAATGAATTATACTTCGGTTCAAAAGTATTATTAACCCTAGTTTTTTACTACGAGTTATACTTCGGTTGAAGTTTATGACTTAAAAATTATATAAATAACGTAAAATTTAAAAATAAAGAATTATTTGACTTAAGTTCTAACTCCAAATCAACTTGAACACTATTTACCCAAGTTTTAGACAAACTTCGTGACCCTTTCATTAAAATTAGGTTTCCGATAAGACTATAATTACAATCTTCTATACATTTGGAGTCCGATGATAAAAAAAAATCTCATTTGTTTGTTTGTCCAATTAGGTGATATTGAACGGTCGGATTGATAAATTCGAAATCTTCAGTCGAAATCGGTAGTTTTAGTCAAACTTCATGGCCCTTTCATTATAATTAGGTATCTGGCGAGACTGTTATTACGATCAATCTATACATTTGGAATCCAATGATCAATTTTTTTCTTTCTCATTTGTTTGTTAGTCCAATTAGGTGATATTGAACGGTCGCATTGATAATATTTGAAATCTTTCATAAAAATCGGTAGGTTTAGACAAACTTCACGCCCTTTCGTTAAAATTAAGTTTGAGACTGTTATTATGATCTGTCTATATATTTGAAGTTCGATGATCCAAATTCTTTTTCTCATTTGTTTGTTAGTCCAATTAGGTGATATTGAACGGTCAGATTGATAATATTCGAAATCTCCCATAAAAATCGACAAATTTAGACAAACTTCATGACTCTTTCGTTAAAATTAGATTTCTATGAGAATATTATTACGATATGTCCATATATATATATATATATATATATATATATATAATTGCATTATATACACAAATAGTATATAAATACTTTTTTTTTTACCGTAATAGTATTATACTAACTTTATATGTATACATATTGTAAAAAAAAAAAAAAACTATATATATTAACTTTATAAAAAAAAAAACTTAAATACTAGTATAAAAAATAAAACCTTAACCAAAATAAATAAATAAAACAAAAGTAATAACCGTACGTATTAGTGTAGTACTATTATTACTTTTTTGATTAGTAAAAAAAGTATTATTTTCAAGGTTGTCAGAACTGGACTGAACATTGAACCGGAATACGCATTGGTTAAAGGTTCAATCGGTCAAACCAGGGTTCAACCGTTTTTAATTAAATATATATATTTATTTAAAAAATATATAAATAATAATAACCAATAAAGTCCACATAAATGTTTTGACATTTTCTTTTTTTAAATCACCGCCGTTTTCTTTTATATATTTGTTTTATTTTTAAAAAGAAAAATATTATTGCTTATTAAATAAAAAAAACGTTACAAATTGCCACAAAGTGATTAACATAATTATTATTAAAATATTGAAAAGGATAGTAGTCTCTCTCCAACTTCCAAGACATAACTATTGTTATTATTATTATTAAATTAAATAATAAAGATAGTGGTCTCTCTCCAACTTCCAATGTCAGTATATTAGTACTCCGTAATTAAAAGAAATTGTTAAGGAAAAATGCATACAAATACAAATTTATAGTGTGACTATCAAAAAAGTTCTCTAGTGTGTTCCATACACCATGTACCGACATACACTTACTCCACTCCCAAATTATTTTCTAGGGAAATGAAAAAGTCTTTGTTTTAATATTATAATAATAATAATAATTTTAGTAATAATTCACATAAACAACACCATAAAAAAATAATGAAACATATCAGACTCCATATCTTTCTTCATTATCTTTTAGTATTTTTGATTTTGTGAGATTCTAAAGACTTTTTTACAATCAAGATTTTTAACACATGATTTGAATGAATTTTGAGAGATTTTTTTTAAAAGACTTTTTACGATCAAGATTTCATAATAATTTATATATTAGGAAACTTTTGTATATTTGGAAAATTTTAAAAGAATCAATAAATTTTAATAAAAGAAATCATATTTTTTTGGGAATGCAAATATTTTAAAAAATAAATAAAAAACCCTTACTTTTTTTTACGTATATGTTTCTAATCACCAATAAAAAGGTCACCACCACCATTTATGTAATTTTATGTTGTTAAAAAAAAAAAGAAGTAATTTTATTAAATTTTACCTTACTATTAAATGTTTTTATTTATTAACTTTAGTCGGATTATAAGTATTAGTCAAAATATAATTTAATAGTCCAAAATATATTTTTAAAGTTTAATTCATTAACTTCAGTTAAGTCATATTATAATATTAATTCATTTTATATTTTACTTAGTAAATTTGTACTTTATTTATATAATTGTTAAATTATTAACTTCAGCCAAATTATAACCATCAATCAAAAACTAGGGTTAATAGTGTTTCAGTTAAACCGGAATATAATCTTACATTATTTTTAAATTTTACTTTATTTATATAATTATTTTTAATTCATTAACTTCGGTCGAAGTTTAACCTTCAGTTAAAGACTAGGATTAATAGTGCTTCAATTAAACTAGAGTATAATATCTAGTCAAAGTACAGGGTTAATAGTCCTTCAGTTAAACTGGAGTATAATCTTACTTTATTTTTAAATTTACTTTATTTATATAATTTTTAAATTCATTAACTTTAGTCGAAGTTTAACCCTCAGTCAAAGACTAAGGTTAATAGTGCTTCAATTTGAAACGGAGTATAATATTTATATAATTTTTTAAATTCATTAACTTTATTTTTAAAATTTACTTTATTTGTATATATATATATATATATATATATATATATATATATATATATATATATATATATATATATATATTAATTCATCAACTTCAGCCGAAGTTTAACCCTCAGTCGAAGTTTAACCCTCAGTCAAAGACTAGGGTTAATAGTGCTTCAATTTGAACCGGAATATAATATCCCGTCGAAGTCTATGGTTAATGTAACGACCCAATTTTCATATTATTATTTTTATGTGTTAAAATATTTTATTTAACGTGGCATTTTAATTAAGTTAATAACTGAGTTATTTATCGAGTACTTTAGTTATTAAGCGAGTAGAGTGAGTTAACGCGTTATTGGGCCAAGCCAATTGGGCTTGAGGCCCAATGGGCCTTGAGTGTGTGTGAGGGGGCGCCCATTAAGGGCAAGGAAAGAGAGAGAAATTCATTTTTCTCATGTTCTTGTGTTCTTGAAGAGAGGAAGAGGAGAGCTTGGGAGCTAGGGCAAAGGGAGAGCTAGGGATTCGAGATCTTCGTCGTGTTTTCTTCGAATCCAGGTAAGAGAGTAGATTTCATATTCGTGGGTGATCCGAGAAAGGGGAGAATGTCGATTTCTCCTCACCCGAACTTCCTCCACCCCATTTTCGTTTTAGTTGTGAATGGATTTTCTTAATGGAAATCGATTCCAAGGTTCATAACATGTTTAACATGCTCTTATCATGATGTATGAACGAATTTAATGGTTAAAAACGAAGTTTATAGATGATTAAACTCAAGAACTTTGTGTTCTTGAGAGTTTTGAGTAAAAGTGTTAAATCTCTACTTTTTCGTAGTAAAAATGGTAGATCGGTGAAATGAACCGTCCTTTTGTGTTTAGATATGCTTGTTATGCTTGAATACAAACTCTTTTGGGGTTTATAACATGAAAAATGGGATTTTTGGGCGTTTTTGTGTAGAAAACGCATGTTTTTCCGCCTCAGGCGCAATAATTTCCGCCTGAAACGGAAGAGCAGTGAGCAGCCAACCTTTCAGGTGTTTCTGCGTCTCAAACGTAAACTTTTGCGCCTCAGGCGTAAACTTCCGCCTCAAACGTAAATATTTCCGCCCCAGGCGGAAATGCTGCAGATTTCACCAATTTTTCATCTGCTATCTTCCTTTGCATGTATTTTCAATCAGTGTCTTATTCTTACATGATTGTTGATGCTTGTTGATGCTTATAACGATTGTTAATCATGTATGAAGTATAAATGAAGTATATTAAGGTGTTAATCAACTTAATAAAGAAGGATATTAGAATTATGTTATTCTAATAAAGACGGATATTAAGGTATTGATTATCTTAATAAAGACGGACGTTGGATAGTGTTCCACGTTATTGTTGACGGGCTATATGCCAAAATTGTTGATGTATATATTCATGAGTTTTGAGTGCATGCATCATGAATATTTAGGGATATTGGCTTGTCCAATAAAGAAGGATATCAAACTATAATTGTTTGATAAAGACGGATATCGGAGGTGAAATACTCTGATAAAGATGATGGTACCACATGCATTAGAGGTGTCTAGAGGACATAACATGAATGTGAAGCATTAGATTGCATTAGGGATTATGTGTGCATTTATAATAAATGATGTTTGACACATACTTGGTAAATGTTGATTGTTAATTCGTATGTGAGGAGCAGAGTCCGTCATGACTATAAAATGAACAACGCAGGGTCCGTCATGACCATAATCTGAACAATGTATTTGTTGATGTTTTGGTATTGTCCGAGACGACGTGAAACTATATGTTTAGTGTATTTTGTGGATGATTGATTAGGTGATAAATGAAGTATATGCATGATATATGAATATGCATGAATGATAGTGATGTATATGTATAATGTATGATTATGCATGTTTTTATGAAGAAGTGTTTAAGTACCATTTACTTACACTTGTATATTTTGAGTATGTTATCTAACTCTCTTTTATGTGTTATGTGCTGGACCGTTGGGGGTCCAGATTTACAGGTTTTGTGGTATTCGATGTCGAGTCGTCGGTGAAGCTCTGCTCTGATTGTGACACGGGAAAAGGGGTTTCATATGTATATAGAGTCTCCTTATCTAGGTTGTTTTGTATAGCTAATAAATACATTAGTTGATTTAACATTTGTATAAACAAGTATTTTTACTAATTAACTACATTAGTATTATTTTGGTAGAGGAGTGTAATACTCGAACCGATATTCAATAAATTAAATGTGACTTTCCGTTGCGTATTTTGAAAAAGATTTTACTAAAGTAGAAATATATAAATAATGGGTTTGGGTGTTACAGTTAATACTTAATATTGTTTAAGTTGAACCGGAATATAATCTTACATTATTTTTAAATTTTACTTTATTTATCTCTATTTTTGAACGTTTAGGATTAAAAATAAAGAATTATTTGACTAATTTTACTTTATGTAATTTTATGTTGTTCAAATAACAAAAATGTAATTTTATTAAATTTTACCTTACTGTTAAATGTTTTTGTTCATTAACTTCAGTCGGATTATAAGTAACAGTCAAAATATAATTTAATAGTCCAAAATATTTTATTTGTACTTTATTTCTATAATATTTAATAAAAAATCTAATTATATATTCAATTAATTTTAATCCATGTAGGGATGATTACAACACAGTTAAACAGAATATGTATGTATCAAGTGCATAATTTAACTAGAAATGTTTACAGCCAAGTTGGTAAGTGTTGGTGTGTAATAACTATAAGTTCTCTGTTCGAATCACACTCCTGCCATAGTTTTCATTTTTATTTTTCGCTGTAGTTTTTATCAACGCTTTTAAAAAAATATAATTCACAAAATGCTACCAACATGAATCGAACCCACGACAGCTTTGGAAGGGCAACACGCGCCAACCGCTACGACAACAGAACTTGTTGTTGTTAACCTCGCATCATGCAATATTTATAAAGATAGCGTTAATAAAATAAAGCATCATCTTCAACCTTCAGCCGGGTCATTTCGACCCGATTTCAGACCCGCGGTACCAGTCTCGATTCCAGTAAACACAGAACCTCCAAATTAAAACTTCAATTAGATTTTAAATCTATTATTGATTTTATATGACAAATCTTTTTTTGGTTACACTTAGATGACAAATTTAAACATAGATATTTTTTACTTTTCACAATTGGAGAAGAAAAACGTTTCTGGGATTGTCAAACTTGAAACCAAATAGTTTTGAGTTCACTCGCGTTTGGGGTTACAGATCTAATATTTGCTTTTGCAATTATCCACAAATCAAAGGAATGAGTTTAAACTCTCTTTTGGAGAAAAATCTCAGATCTAGAATAGTGGTAGTAATTTCCATAATATTTAATTTTAAGGTTGTTGTTCAATGAAAATGGAGGATCTGGATGGTGAATGATGAATACATGAAGAATGGAGAACACAAATAATGAGAAAATTTGTACTTTAAAAAGACAAATTAAAAATTGGATATTAGTTATATGATTTAAATCTAAATAAAATAAGTTTTAATTATTAAAATAATTTTAACTAAAAGAAGGGGTGATGTGCAATAAGTAAAACTTTCATTAGAAAGACTTACCATAGACCTTCATTACAATGTAGAGCTGATGTGGCATCACTTAAAATTTTATTGGGCAATTCAATTGACCTCACTAAAGAGGCCATTTTACTGGCCTCACCATAGAAGCACCCTTTTAATAATTGAGAAAAAGATTTTGGTAAGTGATAATATAACATATTATAATATATATACATGGACGTTGCTGAAGTATAAGGAAGAGGACATACACCTTCAATTAGCACGTACATATTGAAATATAAGGAAATTTTGTTCTTTCTAATAAAAATTGAGGTGTTATCTTTCTGGATTACATCACCGGCGTCTATTAAATTTTGTCAGTTCTGTCACCTCGGATATGATTCATATCCGGGAAGGACCTGTTGAATCCTGGGGGATTTGCGCTTATGAGGCGGATAAATCCTTAAGGACAGTGCGATCAACATGCCTCAGGTATTGTATCACGGTTTGATATTTCGCAGGTCGTTCATGGTTTGTGATATCGTGGTTGCATACTTCACGGTTGCCGACATCAATTACCACAGTCAGAAGATAAGTTTCTATGAACTCTATTTTAATTTATTTTCTATAATAATTGTTAAATTACTTAAATTAATATATGGTTGAATATTGTGATTAGGTCCAATTTTTACAACAAATGTTGTATCTGGTGTGCGTCTATGAATTAGTGGCTTCAAAGCCACCAATACACAGTCACAAATGATGGAAATTAGTCGTGGAAACATTGAATTTGAATATTGATCTAGTGTGATATGTAATCTCTTATCCTAATTATTCTATCATGAAATTTTCATACTTTACTACATAAGCTATTTGATTTATAGTTACCAAAGTCTTTCATTTCATGAAAGTATCATTAATTTTGTGTAGTTTCCCTTTACATGAGCATTGGTGAATTTAATTGCAGGTCCTGCTAACACCAACACATCTAGCCATAGTAATGGAGTATGCTGCTGGAGGAGAACTCTTTGAGCGGATATGCAGTGCTGGTAGATTTAGTGAAGATGAGGTAATATAGAAATTGGAGATACTATTTGAATAGTTTATGTATTTCATTACGATATGGTTCATATTCTACCTTGTGTAAATGATGAAAGGTTGAACAAAATTCATCTCTAGTTAATTGCTTATGTTAAGCTTGTATAATCATTGTTTCATTCATAATTTTTGGTCCAGTCTTTGATTTTTATTTTTCTTTCCATTATCAGGCAAGGTTTTTCTTTCAGCAATTGATATCAGGAGTCAGTTACTGTCATTCAATGGTACAAAACTAAACAAAACCTTTTCAGTGAACCCTATATCTTTACAATGAATATCTATTTTTAGTTTAAGGAAAGTTTTTATACAGCAAATCTGCCATAGAGATTTGAAGCTTGAAAACACACCCCTAGATGGAAGCACTGCACCACGAGTCAAAATTTGTGACTTTGGTTACTCAAAGGTAACATTGTTAACAAAGCTTTACGACTCTCGATTCCTTTTGTCAAGTGATGTTCATTTTTTTTACCTTGTCTTTTAGTCATCTGTGTTGCATTCACAACCGAAGTCGACTGTAGGAACTCCCGCTTACATTGCACCTGAAGTTCTGACGAAGAGAGAATATGATGGAAAGGTAAAGTCTTGTTCTTCCTTATTATGGATTTGGATTGAATTTAGTGTAGCTGACTAGCTGTAGTCAGCCACATCTAGACTGTCTGATCAATATCAGATGGTCTAGATTTCAATGTAGATTTTAATTTTGTTTAAAAAATGAAAAATACCGAGCTTGAAATTAGAACATTATTATGGATTTAGATTTCAATATCAGATTGGACATTAAAAATGTGGCTGACTGCGTGCAGTCACAAGGTATGAAAAATACCAAGCTTGAAATCTAGAATCCGATCTTGATTGGACAGTCCAAATGTGGCTGAGTGCCTGCTGTCACGAGTTTGCGACTGCACACAACCCATATCCTTACTTATCCTTTGTCTTGAATATTTACCTTTTTTTATTTGCTAACTATGTTTTCATTGAAAGCTATAGATTGCAGATGTTTGGTCTTGCGGAGTCACTTTATACGTGATGTTAGTCGGCGCATATCCTTTTGAAGACCCTGAGGATCCAAGAAACTTTAGGAAAACAATTGGTGTGAGTGTTAAATGCAAACTTATTGAATTCCTATGCAAAATGAGGTCTAGAATTAAGAGTGAATTGTTTCGTTATTATTTATCTGGTCTGATGTTTCAATTGGCCTTTTTGTGGTTTATTACAGAAGATACTTAGTGTCCAGTACAAAGTCCCTGATTTCGTACGAGTTTCATCGGAATGTATACATCTTATATCTCAAATATTTGTGGCCAATCCTGAAAAGGTGGGTAGTTTGTTCCATGCCAAAAATCTACTTTTTGGTTCTTCGTCGATAAATTTCTAAAAGCTACAATACTTAGGTTCTGTTTGGATAAACAACTTAATTAAGCGCTTATAGCATAAGTGCTTTATGCTTATGTATAAGTTATTTCTATAACAAAAGTTAAAATATAGTCAAAATATTTTTATATAAACTTTAAGCTGTTTTCATAAGCTATCCTGAGGAGTTTATGGAAATAAGCTGAAAAAGAACTTTTGAACATGTCATAAGTTGTTACCATATACTCTCCCAAACAGTATCAAAATTCAAAAGTGCTTATGTCGGTAGAAAAACTCAAATAATTCAATCCAAGCAGAGCCTAGTTACTGTTGTGCTAGATCACCCTGCCTATATAGTTTCTCTTGATGTTTATTTTCAACCAACTCTTGACAATTCTGCATTTCTCTCTTATGATGCATATTTAAGTGCTTCTTTCTTCTATTTTGGCTTAAAGAATGTGGTTTGTGTGTTATGGACACAAATTCAAGCAATGATTATCCTTTCCTCTATTTTAGACATGTTGCTGGAAATTTTCCTTTGAAATGCTTGTAGAATTCTTCTTTTGAATTTCATTCAATCTATTATTTCTCTTTGCAGAGAATAACAATACCAGAAATCAAAAACCATCCATGGTTTTTGAAGAACTTGCCAGTAGAATTAATGGAAGCTGGTGGAAGCTGGCAAACAAATGATGTAAATAATCCATCACAAAGTGTTGATGAAGTCCTGTCCATTATACAAGAGGCAAGAAAACCTCTTAACATCCCAAAAATTGGTGGACTTCTTAGTGGAAGCAACATGGACCTAGATGATTTTGATGCTGACATAGATCTTGAAGATATAGACACATTTGGTGATTTCGTTTGCCCTCCTCTTTAAGTGTGTATTCATGAACAAAAATGTGCTAAACCTATGTAGCACCGACACATCAAATTAAAGACACGTCCAATGTCTGACACCACATTGTTGCACGTGGTTACGCTTACTTAGTTTTATTTCTCAAATTATTGTCGGTGTCAACATGTTAGTCTTAGTGCCGTGTCTGTGTTTCATAGTTTTAAAATTCCTTGCGTACTTTTTTCGATCTTCCCCAATCACACAATTGCACGTGTCAATATGAACAAATTTTGGAACTTGGAGATCCAAGTACCATTTTGTAAAGATGTAGTATCCTATCAGATTTTCCGAAGTGGAGAATATTAAGCAAAGCAAGTTGTGGCAGGTTCTAGTTATCTTTTGAGAAAGGGAAAAAATAAGGAAAGTAGACTAATTTAATAAAAAAAAGAAAAAGAAAGGTATACTAATGTCTATGGATTCTATATTTTAATGTAGGAATTAAGCAGCAAAGTTGCTCTTGAATCATCCTCTTCACATCTACAACTTGGTCTAGTATTGCTTTGTATTATTGAAATAACGTTGCTAATTATTTTGTCAATGTTTAGGTGGTCGGTGGCCCTTGTTGAATTAGTTTATTAATGGGAAAATAGTATTTTATTTTTATTTTTATGGTTTAACTTTTCAAGTATAAGGGTGTGCTTGGCTATCAGAAAAAAATGAGAAGAGAAAAATATGTGAGAAAGAATGTGAGAAGAGAGAAAAAGATGAGAAATAGAGTGTATTTAATGTATTGACTGGTATAAGAGAAAAAAATAAAGAAATAAAAGAGAGAAAAGAAAAATGTGTTTAATTTGTTAAAAGATAATTATATCTTACAAAAGAAATAATAAAAAATCGTGGGGTCCAGCTAAATGTATTTTTGATAATAAAACAAAGTGGAGGGGCATTATTGGAAAAGAGACAAAAATTACATCCTAACCCACTTTTCTTCGGATGGGTGAGAAGAAAAAGGAAATCGTGGGCCCCACTCAAAATTAGTCTTTCCACTCTTTTTCTCTTCTATTCCAAACAAGAGAACTAACTACTTTCTTCTCATTTTCTCTCTTTCCTCTTTCTCTCTCCCCTATTTCTTCTAAAACAAACAGACACTAAGTGATATTTGTAGGCTGTAGCTCCGACATTTAGCATCAAAGATATGTTTAGTTGACATGACGATTACATTCAATTAATTAATTAATTTTTTTGTCAAATAAAAAATAATTAATTTTAATTATGTTTAAATGCATTTTTTATCCCCAATTTTGATATTTTTGAAATTTTCGTCCCCTATTTCTAAAATCAACTTTTTGATCCCCTTATTATCAAAATCAACATAGTATTTCCTTGGTCCCCTCCTATTTTAATAATGTGGCACTTAGGTGGCATTAATGAATTTGAAAACTTATTTTCCATGTCATTATTATTTATAATTAATATTATTATTTATTTTCTTTTAGTTGTAATATTAACTTGTTTCCAAAATGACACGTGAATAATTAATTAATTAATAGAACAATTTGGGAATATGTTTCTGCTTTGCTTTTTGATGATTGGATTCTCTTTGCATGTTGTGCTTCTGCTGTCGTGGTGGAATAATGAAGGTTTGTATCGTTGGGTTATATACTTTTGCAAGGAAATCATATGTTTCTTTGGTCGTTCCATTACTAACCAAAATCATGAATATGTTGTGTTATCAATTCATTGGATAGTGTCGTTATTGGCTTTGTTCTGTTGGTGGAAGTAATGTGTTTCTTGTTTACAGCTTGGAAAAGACTTTTGTTCTAATACAGTTCGGTAGAAATTATTTTTGTTTTGATTGAATCGGTTTGATTTTGTTTGGTTGGATTTGGTTCTGTTTGATTGATTGCACTTTTTCCTACTAAATTCTTCTGATTGATTGCACTTCTCTCTGGCTTCTTCCGATTGCATTTCTGATTTCTTCCTGACTTCTTTTGATTGCACTTCTCTCTTGCTTCTTCTTATTGCATTGCACTTCTCTATGACTTCTTCTGATTGATTGCACTTCTCTCTGACTTCTTCGGATTGCATTGCACTTCTCTCTGGCTTCTTCTGATTGATTGCACTTCTCCCTCTATTGGTTGATTCTTCTGTTTGGTTTGGATATGTTCGTTTAATTTGTAACAAGCTTAAAGCTTAGTAAGCTTTAGCTTGAAGGGTAGTAGTGTTTGAAGTTTATAGTATTTAGTATGTTTTTCGTATTTTGTTTGACAAACTCGCAATGTTTCTTGTTGATGCATCGTGAGTTTGAGAGTATGTGTTAGATAATAAAATAAGGGTCTTGTTAACATGTGCATATATGACACATGATAATGTATCTTAATATAGAAATTTAACATTTAATGATACAAGACATTTAATGCTTGAAAAGTTAAAATGCACAAATTCTAAGGCATAATTTCTATTTTTACTACCTTAACATGTGCCATATATGCACATGTTAAGATTCTCCATAAAATAATAGTCAATGTTATTGAGTCTGTTAGTTTAGAGTCCATTAGGTTTTATTATATATTCTCTAGTAACCTTTTTGTAATGTTAAACTATTGCTATTCTATTAAAACCCTAGCCGTCTTTCTCTTTTTTTATTTGAGTACTCCTTCCGGCCTTATTTATAAGCACAAGTCAACAAAATATTTTGGCCTCTAATATAAGCAAAAGTTACCAAAATAAACTTCATTTAATGTTATTCTTCCAAAAGTACCCTTATTAATTGTTCTATTTTTTAACATGATTGTAGAATCCCGATCTATATTTAATAAATTGTAAGGTCATTTTAGAAATTTCAATAGAAACATCGCATGAAATTAAGATAAAAATTTTGCTTAGGAAATAGGCCGGAGTAGTATATCATTATTGTTAACACCCAAATCCCAAATCTAAAAACATCAAAATCATCAATCAGGAAGCTCCGATCAAAGATTCCTCGGATTAAATCAAAACACAGTTTCCTCTTCGGTGAAGCTCCGATCAAAGATTCCTCGCCGGAGAAGACGTCAGATTCAAAGCTTATGGAGAGTCAGAAGAATTTGTCTGTTATTTTAGGTGATTCGAGTTCGAGCACCGATTCAGATTTCGCCGGGGGAGAAATTTTCGGTTTCGTGTGATTCAAGTAGCATTTCTGCTGTGTTGTCCGATAAATTAAGGACAAGATCGATAAATGAAATTCCAAGCAGTTGCTTGTGTTTTTAAGGGAGAATGTGTGACTTTGTTGAGGAATCAAAGATGAAAATGAATTTGGAAGTTTTGGAGACTTCTTGTGCGGGAGGGGGAGGAATTGATGTGTTTTTAATGTGTGGAATTCCTATGTGGCGGTGTTGTTGATGAAGAAACCTTTTTTTTATTTGTTTTAATTGATTTTTAATATTTTAACTTATAAAGGAAATAAATAATAATCTATATATATAATTCCTAAATAGTTCTCCTAACCCTAATCCACTTAGACCAATCAAATTGTTTTATTTAGCCACATTATTCATTTAAATCCAATTAAATCACTCTACAATGCCACATCATTTCAACTTATATTATTATTATTATTATTATATTATTATTATTATTATCATCCCTATACTTTTCATATTCTACATTTATATACTTATTGCTTTTTAATATACACTCACTCAAGCCTTTACTTTTTTTGGCGAATATAATAACTTTTGCTTACTATATTATAATAAGAAGAATACAAAAATACACACTAATTAACTTTGTAACTCCCGGTAATATATTTTTCATCTCTTAAGTCACAATTTAATTTTCATCCCTTGGACTCTTCTATCAATATTTTAATATATAGGTTACAATTGTTTTAATTTGTATCCTATTCATATTTTCCTAACTAACCATTACGAATATTATAAACAAATATTTTCATCCCCTGATGCTCAATCATGTGCTTAACAAGATTACCATTTGTTTTTTCGGTTGAATGTGAGAATAGATTTTTTCATATCTTATATGTGCAATTTCTCTTTCCATTATCTTGCCTCTTCATCTTTTGTTCATCAGGTATAAATACATATGTTATTTTCTAAAACCATGATTTATTGTAGTTATTTTATTTTTTGCAAAAATTAACTTTTTGCATAACAAATAAAATTAAGAGAATTTGATATTTTTTTGTTTATTCCAGATCATACATTCAACTTTTGTGTTGCACATCATTTATAGGTTTAGTTAAGTGCTACTGTATATGTGTATTCATATTCTATTGTGATACAAATTAAATAATATATACTTTATTTTTAATTGAATAATCTAATAGTTGTTTTACTTTCCTTTCCTTTACTTATTTCTTTGTTCATTTTTTTTATTGATATACTTATTTTTATAATTTTTGATTTTAGGCTTTGGGTCATCATCTCTTACTCAAAAGAACTAAAAACTGTGAGGTTGATGCTCTTCACATATGTCCCTTTGGAATATTTTTAAAAGGTATGTACTCTTTAATTTTATTTGTTTTATTTGAGTTTTTCTAATTCTGTCACTATTTATATGCCAATTATGTGACTTAGATTTTGCCACATCTCTTTTCATCCAATCCTTTGTGTGTTTTGAAATAGATTCATATGTTGTGCGGAGATATATCATATTACTCTTATATATATAAATTTTAAATAGTTATTCCGTTACTCATGTAAAGTAAACCATAATCCTTAAACTAATAATATTTATTCATTTAACCACATCAGTCACTTACAATGTCACATCACTTCTCCTTAGAAAATAAATCTTTTGAATATTGGATTCTCTATTTTATTATTATTATTATTATTATTATTATTATTATTATTATTTTGATAATATTTAATGTTTCAGTTTTATGCAATTGTAAAATAAAAACAATCGCATCACACCCGTGCATCGCACGGGTAAAGGAAATAAATAATAATATTTAATGACATGGAAAACAAGTTTCCTAATTCACTAAAAATAGTAGGGGACAAAAAAATATGTTAACTTTGATAATATCGGAACCAAAAAGTTGGTTTTAGAAATAGGCGACTAAAACTTTAAAAATATCAAAATAACTGAAACATCGACCCGTGCGATGCACGAGTCTAATTAGTCGTAAGATATGTAATTATAAATTACGATATGATAATTGCAATAATATAAGATATATGAAATTTTTTGAGTAACATTAAACGATAGTTCAACAATAATTTTAGATAAATATTCATACAAATGAAGGTATATTACGGAAGACTTCCTTATGGACCACATTCGAAGTCTTAGTCGTATCTTCGCGGTCATCGTCGATGATCAATATTTTTAATCCTTCTGTAGAAGTAACTCTTGAAATCGCAACATACAGCTGACCATGTGAAAACACTGGCGACGAAAGATATATCCCAACATGCTTTAAAGATTGTCCCTGACTCTTATTAATAGTCCTCGCAAAAAAAATCATTAAAGAAAATAGTCTCCGTTGAAATTTAAAAGGAATTCTTACGTCAGATGGTGTCCGAGAAAATTTAGGTATGAAAACCTCATCACCAATATTACTTCCTGAAATATTTTTTCCTTCAAGAGCATGTTTTCCCAATCATGTAATAATAAGTCTTGTTCCATTGCATAAGCATAATTTTTTATTCAAATTCCTTAATAGCATAATAGGAACTCCAACTTTATGGGTTTGCTTGATATTTAACATCTTTACATTTTTTTGACACAATTTATGTAACCATGTTAGGGATATATTGTAAGTCACACATATTTTTTTGGCTTGCTTGATTAATCACACGTTTTTATGTGAATAATCACACTTTATGTAACCCAATAATAATAATAATAATAATAATAATAATAATAATAATAATAACAATAATAATAATAATAATAATAATTTTATTAGTCGGTCCTAAGGCCGGATACCAAGTTTTAAAAATAATAATAATAATAATAATAATTTTTGCAGCTATGACCATTCATACAAATATATCTCTTATAATGTCCTGATTAAAATAAATAAAGTAGTGGAGAAACATGAATGAATTTGTAGCAAAATCTTCAACATTACACCCGACGGTAAAAAATGAAACACGAAACATTCGATTAAAAGTATAAGATTGAAAGAAAAAAAATCAACGATTAAGTTTGATATAAAGATGATCATCCTTTCCAAGCACATCACAATGAAGTTTAATCATGTCGCCGACATCAATTCTCCTTGCCGCCACCAATCTTTTCCACTCGCCACCAATCTTATAATGTTTGTATTGAAAAGAACCACATATGATAATACACTTCCATATGTTTCCAGAGTCATCAACAATCTCAATTGTAGTCATTTTCTTCTTAAAAGCTTTCTCACCAAACTCTTCATACGGTACCATCTAGGAAAATAAAAACATAAAATTTGTGTCAGCAGATACAATTATATGTATCACAGTTGTGGTAAATGATCATTTATCCCCCTGCAAAATAAGAAAATTTTCGTTTACCCCCCTATGCAGATTTTTTTTTCTGTTTACCCCCCTGCAAAAAATAGATTCACTCATTTTGCCCCCCGTGTGTACAGCAGGACATGTGAATGTGCAAATCTGCTGACATGGCTTGTACACGTGGAAAAAATAATTAATATTTATTTTTAAAATTTCACGTCAGATAATATTTTTTTTTTAAAAAAAAAATTCCTACAAAATAAAAAAAATGGATTTTCTTTTTTTTTTTCCCAAAAAAATCCTACAAATAACTTTTTTTTCCTACAAAATTTTTTAAAAAATTTCCAACAAAAAAAAATGAATTTTCTTATTTTGCTTCCAAAATAAAGTTTATTTTCAAATCAAAAATTTTAAAGATTTATTTTCAAATCTTTTTGAATTAAAAAAACATGATCTTTATTTTTTTGTTAATCTCTTTGAATTAAAAAAATAGAAAAAGAAGTTTTATTCGCGTTTTCCTCTTATACCAAAATCATTTGCCCTAGAACTAGAAAAATAGAAGAAGCAAAAGACAATAACGAAGTAGAAGACGATTCCGGTGATTGAAGAAGACGACGACGAATATGATCACGACAGTGGAAGCAAACCGGGGAAGATTCTGTTTTTTTTAAACCAAAAAGATTTGAAAATAAATTTTTAAAATCTTTATTTTGAAAATAAACTTTATTTGGGAGAAAAATATGAAAATTCGTTTTTTTATTCTAGGAAAAAAATAATAATTTTGTACGAAAAAAAACTATTTGTAGGAAATTTTTAAAATTTTGTAGGAAAAAAAATTTATTTGTAGGATTTTCTTTTAATTTTGGAAAAAAAATTCGTTTTAATAATTTTGTAGGAAAAGTTTTTTTTAGAAAAAATATTATCTGACGTGGAATTTAAAAATAAATATAAATGTTTTTTTCCACGTGTACAAGCCACGTCAGCAAATTTGCACAATCACATGTCCTGCTGTACACACAGGGGGCAAAATGAGTGAATCTATTTTTTGCAGGGGGGGGTAAACAGAAAAAAAATTTGCATAGGGGGGTAAATGAAAATTTGCTTATTTTGCGGGGGGGTAAATGATCATTTACCCTAAATTATATTGTTACAAAACTTACCAAAAACTTTGTGGTAATGTCATAAGCACTTAATTTTTTCTCGAAAGTGATGTCATCAACACCAATTTCATGAGTATACGACAGAAGATTCGTATCTTCTAGGAGATCAGCTACAAAGTCAGACCCAACACGCGATTTATATAATTTGAATTTCATAGGAGGTTCAAATTTTGGTGGATCTATAACTGCACGAAACCTATCCCTTAAAATTATACCAAATTGTCCTCTTCCGGTGTATACCAATGTAACCCAAGCCTCGATACAGTTGATATTGTAAAAATCTTTTAAAGCATACCAGCCATGCGTTAGATAAATATTATTGTTAATTTTTTCGACTAATACTTCAAATTGATTCGCGAACGGATCTACCAAAGTTGCAAAACGATAAATTTTGTGTCGAAAATCAGCAGAAAACATCTTCGGAAGCATCACAGCAACCTATAAAATCAATGAACAATAGAAATGTTAGGAAAAAAGAAATTTGAGTTTTTTCAATTTAACAATGTTCTATGAAATGACTGCATATTATTTATTGGTTTAACTATACATTTGGTCCCTTACGTTTATTTTAGGTTTCAATTTGGTCCTTTACGTTTAAAAAGTATCAATTTGGTCCCTTACGTTTATTTTAAGTTTCAAGTTAGTCCTTTCCGTCAATTTTGTCACATGTGGCAACCAATTTGCATATGTGGACTGACACGTTGCACTTGGACACGCTGACACGTGTACTGTTCAAACGGTGTTAGTGACAAAACTAACGGAAGGACTAACTTGTGTCGTGTGTGAAAATCCTAATATCAATACTCGGTATCATAATTTTAATAGAAATAACATATAAAATAAAATTAAATATAAATAATTGAGAATTTTGGTGTAAAAAACAATCTATTAAAAAATTTGGAACTATACTAACTTCGGTTACGCAAAACTCAACGCAGTAGGTCCGATATATAATTTGCAATTCATTAACCAAATTCTCCCGATCAGATAAAGGATTGGGATTCAAAGGACCTGTTTATATATATATATATATATCATAAAGTTTTAAAACAATATCGATTTCAAGAATAAAGATAATAAATCACAAAACAGAATGAAAGTTTATACACACCTCTAAGTAAATTAAGTCGAATTGTGGTGAAGTTATGAGACATTGAAATGTGAAAGATGTTTTTTTTTTTTAATAGATTTTAATATTGTTGAAGGTGTTATAGTATTGTTGTACCCTAATTTTGTCCTACCTTTTCTTAAAAAAAAAAAAATTTAATTTCTATTATTATGTTGTTATTATTAAAAAAAAAAAAAAAAAAACAAAAGAATAAAAAAGAGGAGGAGTTCCACGTGAAACAACAACAATTTGGCAGCAAGCACTCTCCACACTCCACTCCCCTTACTTCAAGCTTACAATTTTAACCTCTTCCCAAATAAAACCAATCATCCACCAAGAGCAAAAGATGATGTTTTTCCTTCCCTTCTTGGCCAATTAAACCCTAAATTTCTAGTATAAGTAGAGGACGTTTTTCAGAGCAAAGGGAGGCAATTTTAGGAGCTGAAACGGAGAAGAGAAAAACCAAAAAAATCTCATTTTTTCATCACTTTTCCAAAATCCGAAATTGACTCAAACACCTTCCAAACTTCAATCTTCTTCACCCAAGAGCCTCCAAACACTTTCAGTAGATAATAACCATCGAAAAAACGAAAGAAAACCGTCCAGAAAAGCCTACCCAAAACTCCAAAATTGCCAAGAAAAAGGGGTTAACAAACCCACTGATACAAAGCTCAAAACAAGTAGGTTTCTAAACGTTTTTCACTCATGAACACCCACTGAAGCTTTTCCATTCGTTAATTTTGCTTACTCTTGCTTAAATCATATTTTGGTTTTTTGAGTTCTCAAGTTGTTGTTCCGTTTTTTCAAAATATAAGCCTCCACTGTGAAATCTAAGCATAGATTCATGACCAGTGCGAAAAACCGAGCAAAACGGTATATAAGTTTGTGATTTTTGATGAAGTTTTGGCCAAGTTGTTGTTGTTGGCCGTGAGCTTCAAAGCTCTTTCATGGCTTCCCTTTTGTTGTTCTTCATCGTGAAGAAGGAGATGGGGTTGAAGACGATGACGTGTCAGCACGTCATTGGCTCCCCCTTTATTTTAAAACACAATCGTTAGATCGGATGTAAGGCCGAGATCTGTTAGTGGATTTTTTAAATCCAAGCCATTTGATCAAATCAAAAGGCCTAGATCCGGGAAGCCTACCATACACCCTTATCTTAACGCTGTACCTGATTAGTTTTTGTTCTGCTCTTTTTTTGTTTGGACGATTTAGTCTGGGCTGGGCCTGGTGCTGTAGATTGCTATTTACACCCCTCTGACCTAAAAAATGTTTTTTATTCTTTTTTTTAGCTTTTTATCTTTTGTATTTTTTTTTTTTTTTAGTATAAAAAGGTGGAAATATGTTAGATTTTTTTTAGGGTTTAGTATAGAATAGTTTATCTTCTTTGTTTTTGTTAAGTTATTTATGTGATAAAAAGTGTTGTCTTTTTTTAAAAATAGAATGAAAAAGGATCGGTTTGTCATGTGGCTCTCCGGTTCTCTGGTTATTCGTATTCTTGGTGATTACCTCGAAATGTGGATAACCGGCGTTCTTTTAATTATTTCTTTTCAAAAAGTAATAAAAACCATAAAATGAACGCAACGCACTAAACTGAGTCTTTTTTGTGAAAAATGTTTAACTGAGTCTTATGTGTTTAAAAAATGTATTAGAGTGTTTCATGTGTTTAAGAAATGTTTTAAGGAGTCTTATGTGTTTAAGAGGTTTTTTCCATGTGTTTAAAAAAGAGTCCCATGTATTTAAAAAAGTATTTTGTGTAGTTAAGAGTATATTATGTGTTTAAAAAGAGGAAGTGTTTGTGTAAAAGAGTCCTTTTGTGAATTAAAATCAACCAACAAACACATATTTTCTACCCGAGAACTGCGTGTAGCTTTGAATTTCCCATTGCAGCTGGGAATACGTAGGAGCGGGATGGTGTATCTCGTCAAGCACATTAATAAAAAACCCTTTTTGTGTCAAAAAAAATGTTAAGAGTCTTTAGTGTCTTTTAATGTCTTTTCTTTGTTTAATTAGTATAGAACAAATAATAAAGCATCATTACACAAGCGCGAGAACTAATTTTAATCCTTGATCTAAAGAGAAGGTTCCCGTTGAGTACAACGGATGCGAGGGGTGCTAATACCTTCCCTTCGCATAACCGACTCCCGAGCCCGGAATTTTGGTTGCGATGACCACCCTTTCCACTTAAAGGTTTTATCGATATTTTCCTTTTCCGCGTGGCCGCATGGGATAAAATAAAATTCGGTGGCGACTTTACTGTTTTAGCGAGCGTTTATCGCTTCGCGCAGTTTTTGTATTAGCTAGTTGAGTAGATTAGCAGTTCATCCTTAGAATTAGCCTTAATTTTTAGGGAGGGCGCTACAGCTGGCGACTTCACTGGGGACTGGTTAATTAAGAGAGTCGAGCCCACTCTCTTTAGATTTAGGTTTTTTGGGTTTTTGCGCTTGTTTGTGTTTATTGTGTATTATTTTTTATGCTTTATTTAGTCATGTGCTTTATTTGCCGTAATATTTGCATGTGTTGTATTTGTTTATTACTTGTATAAATATATCTGTTATATATATATGTGGGGTTGTGATGTTGGGTTACATGTGGATAAAGCTCTACACCCGAGCTTCGAGAGAAACTAAGTTAAGTTAGGGGTTTAGTATTGGCCTGCTTGGCGCGTGCCTCGAAAGGACCAATACGAAAACGCCGCCTAGAGTAGATTCCTTCGAAGGATGTGTTACCTTGCGAAATTTCGTAATGGGAACAAGTATCTTTCTAGGGATCCGTGACTCTAGGGACCTTTTAAAGTAGAACCTAAACGCGTTAGAAGGCCTCTACTAGTACATAATGAGGGGTACGCAATGTTGACTTTCTTGGCGTTTGTCTTGTAAAGTCAACGCGTAAACCTCACCTAAAGGAGACCTTATTTGGAAATATTATTGTCTTGCGAGTTTTTGCAATGTTAATATCTTCAAATAAGGGTTTACGATCTTAGGAACCTTAAAAAACTCTAGAACCACATGTGAGATGGGATGAGACATATACAAACACATGATTTACTATCTCTACCCTAAACATCACTTCCACATACCATGATATTCAAAAACTGATTTTCTTGCATATTCATTGTTGCTTATAGGAAGGAAAAGACATTGATTTGAGAAAATGGCACCTGACAAAAGATTACCTATTCTCAAATCTATGTCATAAAAGGCCTATAAACAAAAATGATAATAAAAATGTTTTTGTTTTGTATGCATCGCATTCCCACATTCATGCATTACCTTTTTTCAATAATAATAAAATGAAAAACACACTCATACCTTCTCGAAACTTCAGGAGACTTGCCCTTCACCATAGCGAGGAAATCGAAGAAGAAATCGGCTCAAGAGCCCCTTCCCCCACATTCATACCCTACGCGTGCAAACATCCACAGACTCATGGATCAAGAAGGACAGGATCAAGCGGCCTTAAGAGAGGACGTTGACGCAATGAAAGTCAAGATGGACAAGATGCTCGAGCTTGTCCAAGCTTTGGTAAACAACCATCAGCCTGCTGCGACCGCTCCGAATGCGAACTGGCCTGAATACGGTCTTCCCGCTGGCTACACTCCACCCGAAGAAGATGGTGGCGTACCTCCCCCTCCAGAGCCTGTTGTCATCCCTGTTTCGAATGAAGTACCATCCGCTCAAGGAGCTCGCGCCAGCACCGAGCCGAATACCTCGGAGATTGTTCAGCCTACTCAGACCCCACCAACGCTTGAGGCTGATCAAGGAGATAAGTATAAGGCCTTAGAAGAAAGGTTGAAGGCTATTGAAGGTGTTAGTGCCTTCGGGTTTGATGCTTCAAACATGTGCTTAGTTCCAGATGTGGTGGTCCCACCAAAGTTCAAAGCCCCGGATTTTGATAAGTACAAGGGCACTGGCTGTCCAAAAATCCACATCAAGAGGTTCTATACCAAGATGGCTGCTCATGCTTCGAATGAGAAACTGCTCATTCACATCTTCCAAGACAGTTTAAGTGGAGCTTCACTTGATTGGTACATGCAATTGGAAAGGGCTCAGATCAAAACTTGGAAAGATCTTGTGGATGCTTTCCTTACTCAATACAGTTACAATCTGAATATTGCTCCCAACCGCATGCAACTACAAAACCTGTCTCAAAGGAGTAATGAAGCATTCAAGGAATATGCCCAGCGTTGGAGGGAGTTGGCCGCTCAAGTCCAACCTCCCTTGATGGATCGCGAATTGGTAGACACTTTCATGAGCACTCTGCAAGGACCCTACTATGAAAAAATGATAGGGAGTATTTCATCCAATTTCGCAGATTTGGTCATCATAGGAGAGCGTGTGGAAGCAGGAATTAAGAATGGAAAGATTCATAAGTTCACTAAGGATCAGACTGGTGGAAGGAGGTCCTTCAATGCGAATCCAAGGAAGAAGGAGGAGGAAACTAATGCCATCACCACAAGTGCACCAGCTCAAATATCATACTCGGCAATTGTTCCTCCACAACCACAACAAAGGAACCAATCTAATGGCCGAAACAACTTTGAAAAGAGGGTTGTGCAATTAGACCGTGTGCCTGTGCCATACGGTCAAATCCTCCCTTATCTGCTACAAAAAGGGATGATAGAGCTAAAGCAGCTTCCACCGGTAGTACCTCCTTACCCAGCTCATTTTAAGAGTGATGTCAAGTGCGATTACCACTCTGGGGCACTTGGGCATACTATCGAAAATTGCAAAGCCTTTAAGTATAAGGTATAAGAATTGATTGATCAGAAGCTGTTAACCTTTAAGGAGGAGGGACCCAATGTGAAGACCAATCCGCTGCCTGGCCATGCTGGCCCATCTGTGAATGCTGTGGAAGATGATGGAGGAATTCAATTGATAGATGAAGTTTCTAAGATCCGAACTCCACTAGCAATAGTTAGAGAAAAGCTAATTGGTTATGAAGAATTCGAGATGATGCACTCTGACTGTGAAGAGTGTGCAAGGAAACCTGAGAATTGTAAGAAGATGAGGATGTGCTTACAACAGTTGATGGATCAAGGCTTGGTCCAGATTGGCTACTCAGTAGTAAACCCTGTCATTGCGGCATTAGAGGACTTCACGCCAATTGAGATCCCATTCAAAAGGGCCCCTATACCAAATAAAGAAGTCCACCAACTAGTCTTCAGGGTGCCTAAGTCTTTTCCATTCGAGAGCACTCAAAAAGTACCATGGAATTATCAACCTATTGTTTCCATGGGCCAAGAGCAAGTAACACTTGAAAATCCCTCCGTTGACAGCATTGCAGGGATAGGAGGGATGACAAGAAGTGGGAGGATCTTTTCTCATGATCAGTCAAGCAAGATTATTGAGAAGCCCCTATTGGATCTAGCTAAAGGGAAGCATGTAGAAGAGATGGGTAAAGAGCAGCCCCATAAGGTGGCACCTAAAGGGGATGCCGAAGAATTTTTAAAGATCATTCGCAAGAGTGATTATCAAGTGGTTGATCAGTTAGGGCAAACTCCATCTAAAATCTCTATGCTCTCATTATTGCTATCCTCAGAAATCCATAGGAATGCCTTAATGAAAGTGTTGGGAGAAGCCCATATTGAGAAAGACGTCACCGTGAATCAATTTGACGGGATAATAGCCAACATCGCTTCAAGCAGATATCTCGGGTTTAATGATGAAGAATTACCAGCCAAAGGTTGTGACCACAACAAGGCATTGTATATATCTGTCAAGTGTTTGGGCAACATCTTGTCCAAAGTATTGATAGATAATGGTTCGTCCCTGAATGTCATGCCCAAGAGGACCTTCGATAAGTTAAACAGCGAAGGGGCAGTAATGAGGCCTAGCACACTTGTTGTCAAAGCCTTCGATGGCTCTGAAAGGACGGTCATGGGAGAGATAGACCTTCCAGTTTTGGTTGGTCCCCAGCTCTTCACAATCACTTTCCAAGTCATGGATATTAATCCTGCTTATAGTTGCCTCCTTGGAAGACCATGGATTCATTCGGCTGGCGTTGTCACATCCACCCTACATCAAAAACTCAAGTTCATGTCCAACGGCAAGATCATCATAGTATCCAGTCAAGAGGATATTATGGTGAGTCATTTGTCCGCCTTTCAGTACATTGAGGAAGATGAGCAAGCAGTGGAAATTCCGTTTCAGGCTCTGGAGGTCGCAACTGTCACCATGAAGCGAAAGAAGAAAGCTAAACTTGCCTTCACTTCATGGCAAGCAATGAAGGAAGCATTGAACGAAGCAAGTCTAGAGGGTTGGGGGAAGGTGCCTGTGGTTCAAGAAAAGAAGGATCGCTTTGGGCTAGGATATCGACCATCAACAAAGGGATCGACCAGTTCTAACTACAAGGGTGGTCGTTCCCTCCAAGAAATGTTTCGCAGTGCGGGGTTCAACAACAAAGAGCAAGTGAACATGATTGGGGATAATGAGGAAGATGCACCTAACCTAATGCGCAGCTGTGCTAATGAAGAGCCCCTCAACAATTGGAAGGCCGAGGAGATTTCTGAAGTTTCTTTTAAGTAATATGCCTGTTCTTCTTAAGAAAATGAAAATACATTTGCTCTGCCCAAGGCAAATGAATATCTTTTAAAGGGCCCCTCTTGTTTTAAAAGTTTATCATGAATAAAAGTGCATTTTATGTTGAATAAGAACTTTTTGTTTTTCGCTCCATGTTTTTCAAAATGGCAACTCTTTTCTAAAAAAAAAAAGAAGACTTTTACAGTTTAAGCTTTTGTTTAGTTTGCATTGTTTCCTAAAAAATGAAAACATCCTCATGCAGATCCATAGAAATACCCGTTGAAACCTACCCCGCTAGTTTCCCTTTTGACTTCGAACATCCGGTAAACCAAGCCGAAGGAGTTGACGAGGATGATTGTGAACTTCCTGAAGGACTAGCTCGCCTGTTGAAACAAGAAGAAAAGGCCATTCAGCCGCATCAAGAGCAAGTTGAGACAATCAACTTGGGGAGCGAGTCAGATGTAAAAGAGGTCAAAGTAGGGGCATCATTGCAAGAAGATGTAAAGAAGGATCTGGTCAGTTTGTTGCAAGAATACGTCGATGTGTTTGCTTGGTCTTATCAAGATATGCCAGGATTGGATACCGACATAGTTGTGCACAAGCTCCCACTCAAGCCTGAATGTGCACCTGTAAAACAGAAGATGAGGAGAACAAGACCTGATATGGCTCTCAAGATCAGAGAAGAAGTGAAGAAGCAATTTGATGCAGGATTTCTAGCTGTGGCCAAGTACCCGCAATGGGTTGCCAACATTGTACCTGTCCCAAAGAAAGATGGCAAGGTACGAATGTGTGTGGATTACCGAGACTTGAACCGAGCAAGTCCAAAGGATGACTTCCCGTTGCCCTACATAGATGTGTTGGTGGATAATACCGCTCAGTCCTCAGTGTTTTCTTTCATGGATGGTTTCTCCGGATATAATCAGATCAAGATGAATCCTGAAGATATGGAAAAAACTACTTTCATTACTCCGTGGGGAACTTTCTGCTACAAAGTCATGCCTTTTGGTTTGAAGAATGCTGGAGCAACATATCAAAGAGCGATGGTGACCCTCTTTCATGATATGATTCACAAGGAGATAGAGGTGTACGTGGATGATATGATTGCTAAGTCTCAAGGAGAAGAAGAGCACCTGGTCCACCTGCGTAAGTTGTTCGCACGTTTAAGGAAGTTCAGATTGCGACTGAATCCTAACAAATGTACATTCGGGGTCAGATCAGGAAAACTGTTAGGGTTCATAGTCAGCCAAAGAGGAATTGAGGTAGACCCAGATAAGGTTAAGGCTATACAAGAAATGCCTGCGCCCAAATCTGAAAAGGAGGTGCGTGGTTTCTTGGGAAGACTGAATTACATCGCCCGCTTTATCTCGCATCTCACATCTACCTGTGAACCAATCTTCAAGTTATTAAGGAAGGATCAAGCTGTTGAATGGAATGACGACTGTCAAAAGGCATTTGATAAGATCAAGGAATATCTGCAAGAGCCGCCCATCCTGATTCCACCTGTGCCCGGTAGGCCACTCTTAATGTACATGACTGTGCTTGAAGATTCAATGGGTTGTGTGTTGGGTCAACAAGATGAAACCGGTAAAAAGGAGCATGCCGTCTATTTCCTAAGCAAGAAGTTCACAGATTGTGAATCAAGGTACACTGCCCTCGAGAAGACCTGTTGCGCGCTAGCATGGGCTGCCCGACGCCTAAGGCAGTACATGTTAACTCACACTACGCATTTGATTTCCAAGATGGATCCTATCAAGTACATCTTTGAAAAACCTGCCGTTACCGGAAAGATTGCGCGCTGGCAGATATTGCTGTCTGAGTACGATATCCAGTATGTCGCTCAAAAGGCAATCAAAGGAAGTGTGTTGTCGGAGTATCTTGCTCACCAACCTCTAGAAGAGCATCAGCCGGTTCCATCCGATTTTCCTGATGAAGATGTTATGATCTTAGAGAAAGTTATAGGAGATGAAGAAGGGCCCGAACCAGGCGCTCGTTGGAAACTAGTCTTCGATGGAGCTTCCAATGCCATGGGGCACGGAGTCGGGGCAGTTTTGATATCACCAAGAGGTGGATATAGACCTCTTGCAGCCAGATTGTGTTTTGAGTGTACAAACAACATAGCAGAATATGAAGCCTGCATCATGGGTCTCGAGGCAGCCATCGATCTAAGGATCAAAATCTTAGAAGTATATGGAGACTCAGCGTTAGTAATCTGTCAAGTAAAAGGAGAATGGGAAGCACGGCACCCAAAGATAATCCCATATTGCACTCAAGTCAAGAAGCTAGCAGAGTACTTTGATGAGATCACTTTCCATCACATTCCAAGGGAAGAGAATCAGGTGGCCGACGCTTTAGCTACATTATCTTCAATGTACAAAGTAAGGTTCCACAACGAAGCGCCTCTCATAGTATTGGAACGTAAGGATGAACCAGCTGTGTGCACAGTGGCTTCAAAGGAATGTGATGACAAACCATGGTTCCATGATATCAAACGATATTTGGAAAAACAAGAGTATCCCGAAGGTGCGTCAATCAGTGACAGAAAAACATTAAGAAGGTTGGCCACACAGTTCTTCTTAGATGGGGAAGTACTCTACAAAAGAAACTATGACATGGTGTTGCTTAGATGTGTAGACCGACAAGAAGCGGATCATCTTCTGGCAGAAATCCATGCAGGAACTTTCGGGACTCACGCCAATGGGCATGCAATGGCGAGGAAGATCTTGAGGGCAGGGTATTATTGGCTGACCATGGAAGCAGACTGCTACCGTTATGTCAAAACATGTCATAAGTGCCAAATATATGCCGACAAGGTGCATGTGCCACCAAACCCGTTGAATGTATTAACGGCACCTTGGCCGTTCTCTATGTGGGGCATTGATGTAATTGGAATGATTGAGCCGAAAGCTTCTAACGGACACAGGTTCATCTTGGTCGCTATTGATTACTTCACCAAATGGGTTGAAGCTGCTTCATATGCGAATGTGACACAACAAGTAGTAGCCCGATTCATCAAGAAAGAAATAATTTGTCGTTACGGGATTCCTAACAAAATTATCACAGATAATGGGTCAAACCTAAACAACAAGTTAGTGAAAGAATTATGCGATGGTTTCAAGATTGAACACCATAACTCTTCGCCATACCGACCACAGATGAACGGCGCCGTGGAAGCAGCCAACAAGAATATCAAGAGGATTATTCAGAAGATGGTCAAGACGTATAAAGATTGGCATGAGATGCTCCCGTATGCATTGCATGGATATAGGACGACTATCCGTACCTCAACCGGGGCAACCCCTTTTTCTCTGGTATATGGCATGGAGGCAGTACTTCCCGTAGAGGTGGAAATCCCTTCATTGAGAGTGTTGATGGAGACCAAACTAGAAGAGGCGGAGTGGGCCCAAACAAGGTTTGACCAGTTGAACCTCATAGAGGAAAAGCGCTTAACGGCACTCTGCCATGGTCAGCTGTATCAACAACGACGCAAGAAGGCCTTTGACAAGAAAGTGCGCCCCCATGAGTTTCGAGAAGGCGAGCTAGTATTGAAGAAGATCTTGCCCATCCACAAAGATTCCCGAGGCAAATGGACCCCTAACTATGAGGGACCATACGTGGTGAAGAAAGCATTTTCAGGAGGAGCCTTAATCCTCACCACTATGGATGGAGAAGAATTTCCACTCCCAGTGAATGCTGACGCGGTCAAGAAGTATTATGCCTAAAAAAAAAAAGAGAAATAAAAAATAAAGGCTCGCTAGATTGAAAACCCGAAAGGGCAATCTAGGCAATAGAGAGCGTCCCGGTAGACTGAAAACCTGAAAGGGCAGTCTAGGCAAAAATTAGGGACACCAAAAAAGGAAATGTAATCCCGGTGGATTGAAAACCCGAAAGGGCGATCCAGGCAAAAGTTAGGGATATGTAAAAAAAAAAAAGGAAAATAGAAGGCAGGAGACCCAAGGCGTCAGCATTGTAGTAGAAGGCTCAAGTGGAAGTGATCGGTCTAATTGTCAGCTTCGAGGTTAAAGTTTGTGTATGTTGGAAGTCACGAGGGAAACGGTGGATGAGGTGTTGTTGACCTTTTGTTTTTGTTGCCATTCCCAAAATTAGTAATCTCCTCTTATAGGAATTGCTTTCCTATGTATTGACACCCATTCGAGGGTCAATATTTCATCAATAAAATCCCTTTTGTCTATTTGTTTTATGTCTTGTTTCTCATAAAATGCATTCTTTTCTTCTTGATAGTGCATAAAAAATGTGAGGGCTCATAAAAGGATATAGTTAAGACTTTTCCGAGAAAAACGGCATTTGTTTATAAGAAAAGATGATCCTCGGTTTTTAACCTTGCACCCGCAGTGCAAACTCGTAGCAAGCAAAGAGATCGTGTTCCTTGAAAGAAAAATAAGTATTGTGTGAGAGGAGATAATAGGGGCATTACCTGTAGAGAGACGAGAAGGATGACGTGCATTAATGTTTTAATTCATACACCTCAAAAGAAATCATGCATTTGGCTTAAAAAGTTTTTTCTGCATAAATAAACATGCTCGCATATAGAATTCATGGTATGTGGAAACCCGATGGCTTAGAAGTTGTTTAACCCTCTCCCCCAGTTAGCTTGAGGTAACGAGATGATATTTCTCGAATGTGTGTCTGCCTGCCTCGCAGGACGTCGATAGTGGTTTACCCAGATGGCTAGTGTGTATGTATGAGTGCATATCGAGTCCTATGTGAAGTGAATGTTATTTCGAGTCCTATGTGAAGTAAATGTTATTTCGAGTCCTATGTGAAGTGAATGTTATTTCGAGTCCTATGTGAAGTGAATGCATATCGAGTCCTATGTGAAGTGAATGTTATTTCGAGTCCTATGTGAAGTGAATGTTATTTCGAGTCTTATGTGAAGTGAATGTTATTTCGAGTCTTATGTGAAGTGAATGTTATTTCGAGTCCTATGTGAAGTGAATGTTATTGAGCCCTATGTTTAATTATGGATCGAGTCTTATGTGAAACGAATGTTTTTGAGCCCTGTGTGAAGTAAGTGAGTCTTATCTGTATGAGTGGAAATTGAGTCTTATGTGAAGTGTAGAATGAGTCTTATGTGAAGTAAACCTTGAGTCTTATGTGAATTGAGCCCTATCTATGTGAATGTAATAGAGTCTTACCTGTGTGGATGTTGAGTTTGTGATGAGTCTTACTTGTGTAAATTGAGTCCTACCTTGTGGATGTTGAGGTTTTTAATGAGTCTTACCTGTGTGAATGAGCGTTTGAGTCTTACCCGAGTCTTATCTGAATGAGTATTTGAGTCCTGCCAGAGTTATTAGAATCCCAGAGGATTGTTGTTGGTTGAGTTTTAAATGATTTTTGTCGGTATAGATGAGTCTTGCCTGAGTCTTGTTTGCGTGATTGAAAGTTGAGTCTTACTGGTGGAGATGTTAAGGGTGGTATTATCTGAGTCTTGCTGGATTGTTGGGGTCTTACCCGTGCGAGTATAGAGTTTCAAATGAGTCTCATCAGGGTCATAGTGCAAACAGAGTATCATGTAATTGAAGTAATCGTAGAGGTCCGTTCTTGCTGTCTGGTCAAAATTCGAGTCCTTAAGTATTTAATCGTCTTCCACCATGAGTATGCAAAGATGTAGTCAATGCACTCTCGGGTGAAAGTCAATTAAATAGGGGCAGCTGTTGTACCCTAATTTTGTCCTACCTTTTCTTAAAAAAAAAAAATTTAATTTCTATTATTATTGTTGTTATTATTAAAAAAAAAAAAAAAAAAAACAAAAGAATAAAAAAGAGGAGGAGTTCCACGTGAAACAACAACAATTTGGCAGCAAGCACTCTCCACTCCCCTTACTTCAAGCTTACAATTTTAACCTCTTCCCAAATAAAACCAATCATCCACCAAGAGCAAAAGATGATGTTTTTCCTTCCCTTCTTGGCCAATTAAACCCTAAATTTCTAATATAAGTAGAGGACGTTTTTCAGAGCAAAGGGAGGCAATTTTAGGAGCTGAAACGGAGAAGAGAAAAACCAAAAAAATCTCATTTTTTCATCACTTTTCCAAAATCCGAAATTGACTCAAACACCTTCCAAACTTCAATCTTCTTCACCCAAGAGCCTCCAAACACTTTCAGTAGATAATAACCATCGAAAAAACGAAAGAAAACCGTCCAGAAAAGCCTACCCAAAACTCCAAAATTGCCAAGAAAAAGGGGTTAACAAACCCACTGATACAAAGCTCAAAACAAGTAGGTTTCTAAACGTTTTTCACTCATGAACACCCAATGAAGCTTTTCCATTCGTTAATTTTGCTTAATCTTGCTTAAATCATATTTTGGTTTTTTGAGTTCTCAAGTTGTTGTTCCGTTTTTTCAAAATATAAGCCTCCACTGTGAAATCTAAGCATAGATTCATGACCAGTGCGAAAAACCGAGCAAAACGGTATATAAGTTTGTGATTTTTGATGAAGTTTTGGCCAAGTTGTTGTTGTTGGCCGTGAGCTTCAAAGCTCTTTCATGGCTTCCCTTTTGTTGTTCTTCATCGTGAAGAAGGAGATGGGGTTGAAGACGATGACGTGTCAGCACGTCATTGGCTCCCCCTTTATTTTAAAACACAATCGTTAGATCGGATGTAAGGCCGAGATCTGTTAGTGGATTTTTTAAATCCAAGCCATTTGATCAAATCAAAAGGCCTAGATCCGGGAAGCCTACCATACACCCTTATCTTAACGCTGTACCTGATTAGTTTTTGTTCTGCTCTTTTTTTGTTTGGACGATTTAGTCTGGGCTGGGCCTGGTGCTGTAGATTGCTATTTACACCCCTCTGACCTAAAAAATGTTTTTTATTCTTTTTTTTAGCTTTTTATCTTTTGTATTTTTTTTTTTTTAGTATAAAAAGGTGGAAATATGTTAGATTTTTTTTAGGGTTTAGTATAGAATAGTTTATCTTCTTTGTTTTTGTTAAGTTATTTATGTGATAAAAAGTGTTGTCTTTTTTTAAAAATAGAATGAAAAAGGATCGGTTTGTCATGTGGCTCTCCGGTTCTTTGGTTATTCGTATTCTTGGTGATTACCTCGAAATGTGGATAACCGGCGTTCTTTTAATTATTTCTTTTCAAAAAGTAATAAAAACCATAAAATGAACGCAACGCACTAAACTGAGTCTTTTTTGTGAAAAATGTTTAACTGAGTCTTATGTGTTTAAAAAATGTATTAGAGTGTTTCATGTGTTTAAGAAATGTTTTAAGGAGTCTTATGTGTTTAAGAGGTTTTTTCCATGTGTTTAAAAAAGAGTCCCATGTATTTAAAAAAGTATTTTGTGTAGTTAAGAGTATATTATGTGTTTAAAAAGAGGAAGTGTTTGTGTAAAAGAGTCCTTTTGTGAATTAAAATCAACCAACAAACACATATTTTCTACCCGAGAACTGCGTGTAGCTTTGAATTTCCCATTGCAGCTGGGAATACGTAGGAGCGGGATGGTGTATCTCGTCAAGCACATTAATAAAAAACCCTTTTTGTGTCAAAAAAATGTTAAGAGTCTTTAGTGTCTTTTAATGTCTTTTCTTTGTTTAATTAGTATAGAACAAATAATAAAGCATCATTACACAAGCGCGAGAACTAATTTTAATCCTAGATCTAAAGAGAAGGTTCCCGTTGAGTACAACGGATGCGAGGGGTGCTAATACCTTCCCTTCGCATAACCGACTCCCGAGCCCGGAATTTTGGTTGCGATGACCACCCTTTCCACTTAAAGGTTTTATCGATATTTTCCTTTTCCGCGTGGCCGCGTGGCCGCGTGGGATAAAATAAAATTCGGTGGCGACTTTACTGTTTTAGCGAGCGTTTATCGCTTCGCGCAGTTTTTGTATTAGCTAGTTGAGTAGATTAGCAGTTCATCCTTAGAATTAGCCTTAATTTTTAGGGAGGGCGCTACAATGAGAATATATATATATATATATATATATATATATATATATATAACTTTCCAAATCACATGTGATAATAACTTTCCAAATCTCCCATGATAATTATTCTCTAATTTATGATCCGGTAGAAAAAAATTATTGATCAGGAAAGACATAAAAATATTTCGTGATGAATAATATAGTCAACAATAATTTTGATATGATATACTTTTAAACTGGATGGTGCTTATCAATTATTGCACATAATTTTAGTCATAATTGGTATACTTGCCATGATGGTTGGAAATATTGTCTTACCTTGAAGGGTTGTGGGTTCGAATTCTAGTCAAGACAAAATTGTATTATTTTTTAATAAAAATTGCAAGATAAAATGGAGGGAAAACAAGGAAAACAAATTAGGGTTTATGGTTTGATTGTGTATACAAAAATGCATTTAAGCAATGTTGGATTTAGGACCAAAAATGCATTTAAACATTTTAATTATTATTGATGTTGTTGGAATTGAAGGCAATGTTGGATTTGGCGAATTAGGAATACTTTTGGAAAATTTCGTTGCGTGGTTGCTTGCAAAAATAAGTTTCTAGCTTCTAGGCTCATGCAGTCATGCTCAAGCTCAAGCTCAAGCTCGATAAGGTAACAAAAAGAACTAAAGATGTGATGAAGTTTTTCATTGAAGCCATGGAGTGATGAATTGCAGGAGCTAATCAAAGTGTATATATATTGTAGAAAGAGTATTTGATTTGAGATTTTATGAGATGTAAATGGATGTGTTTGGTCTTATACATAGAGTAAGAGAGAGATATGGATAGCTACTTCCGGCCCCCATGTTTCTTTCCCTCTTGGATTGCTTTTTTTTTTTCCTTCGCTAAAAACTTCCGTTTTTATTTACCGATTTTTTTTTTGCCTTGAAACAAAACTCCGATTTTTGTTTTTCGAATTTTTCCTGAATTTATACTCTAACCTTTGAAAAACTTCGGTTTCTGTGTCTTGAATTTTTTACAAAGGCAAAATGAGATTTTTGAGGTATAAACGAAACATGAAGTTTAGAAGAAAAACTATCAGATATACGAGGGAGGGTGTCCAACATGTAGTAGAGTGGATCAAATTATTTTTGTGGTCAAATAAACCCCCATCATAATCAAATGTTGGATGCCAACTCTGAGTTTTGTGTTTAGAATTTTTTGGAAAGGGGTGAGCTATCTAATAGGTTACCTACTTCAGTTCACGTCTATTGCTAGTGAACAACTTGAGTGTGTTTGAATAATTTTTTTTTTTTTTTTAAAGTAATTTTAGAGGGTAATTCAATTTTTTTAATGAAATTTTATATTTTGGATGATAAGTTTGGAGATTTTTTTAAATGAAGTATTTTGTCAAAGCTGAATTTACAGAATTTTAAGACTACTAAAATATTATGATTAAATACATATAAAATATTAAGAATTTGAAATTTCTTCATTGCTTTATGGGAAAAATACAGTGACCTCCCCTAAGGTCTCTTTATATGACACAAATACAAACATCACCTCTTATTTTACGATAGACACTAACCTTCCCTGAAGTCTCTTAAAATATAGTATTAAAACATCCCTTAGTAACTTAACACCGTTTCATCTGATAAAATTCTGTTCATTGGAACATATCGCAGAAGGAAAAAAGTGAGTAAAAACAGAGGCATATGAGGGAAAGGACAATGAACCAAAACACAAACAAACATATGTGTTGGGTTTTGAATGTTGGCTACATGTTTGCAAAAACAACAATAGTCAGATGTTGGACCTATATGCCGTAGCATGTCCGTACAACACATGTCTCCTGAAGCAGCGCGCGCCAAAATTATGTTTTATATCTTTTGAAGATTTGGTTCAAGAATAATTTTATGCTTATCCAACGCGCCTTCTACTGCAAGATACCCAAGACGGTTTGTTTATTTTATTCGACCCAAAAATATGTTTCAATATTTTTGTAATGCATCAATTATTTTTTTGGAGTGAATCTTTATGGAAGAAATATTTGAAGAATATCTTGTGAGTTGGTCATCACTTTTTCCAGCTGTCAATAAAGGATTTACTAGTTTGATTTGTTCCTCAAGTTTCTGAAGTTTGTTATAAAAGATTAAGGAATAAAAAAGATTTGATAAAAAGATTTGATTTGTGTCAAATATATTTTTGTGCTTCAAGGAGGTTGTTGTAAAAATATAACTATGGAGAACAAAAATATTTGAGGAAAATATTTTTGTGCAAGATTTGATTTTAATATATATCGACTGAAGGTTTATTGGAAACAAAAATATTTGAGAAAAATATTTTTGTGGAAGATTTGATTTTAATAAAGGTTTCTTGGAGAAGAAGAATATTGATTAAAGCCCACAAAGCTCTGCCTATATAAGGATGATTCAAGACATAGTTTTATGTACGGAAGCCATTGTTCATCAATATAGTCTTTTAGGGTTTCGTGTATTTGTAAGCCTTGTGCTTTAAGGCTTGTGTTTTATTTTGTATATCTCTCTAGTGCTACAACTGTTTATCAAAACACAGAGATGAATCTTTAATTGTGAGCCTCTGTCGTATTGATTTAATACCTAAGTAGGACGTTGTTCTATCGAGTTGTAATTTGCGTGCTAACTCCAAAGCTTTTAAGCAAGGAGGTTAGGTAGTTTGTGATCGTTACTTAAGCTTTTAAGTACAGGTATAGATCGTTTATGTCTTGAAGGGTGATTTCGCCGTTGTTACTGAGTTTACATCACAGGTTGTGTGATTGAGAGAAAGTGAGAGGGGGTCTCATATCTTAGGAGTTCCAAGGTAGAAGTTGGCACACCTAGTGGTTAGGTGATAAGTCGTAAACGGAACGTTTACTAAGGACTTTGAACTAACACTTTATTTAACTTGTCTATTGTGTTATGTACTAGTATAAGATGCTGTAACATCTGTCCGCTAGCCAGAATTTCAATATGCATCGGTATTTAAAAGTAAAATGAAAGATATTGAAGTGCCAACAGGCAACAAGCCAACAAGTCAACAACTCATCTCACAACGACAGCAAAATAGAAGAAAATAATGGCGAGTAAAAATTTTATGAGAGAGAGAGGTACCTCCTAGGGCAATCTTAGGGCAGCCACACCGGTCACCGCCTTCACCGAAAGCAAGGCATATACGGGGGGAGAGTCTGTGGATAGCGGTGATTGGACTGAGGTGAGTTATCGACGTCGGAAAGCGTTGCGAGAGGCAGATGGAGGACAGGAAAGGTTGAAGCAGAACCTGCGTTATCAAGGATTTGCGCGATCCTTTTCTTCTCCAGGTGATCGTTCCTTCGACGGTGATAGACCTGCATCCTTCAATCACGCACGCGATAATGACCCATATGTGAGATTCCAAACGCGATGCAACAAAGAACATAACCGTAACTGCCGGCGTTCAATAAGCTTGCAGCGGCGGCGATCACCATCTGCTGGTGCAAATCGCAAACCAGTTTTGTTTCGCCGGCAGCAGGAGGGACGGTGGCATAGCAAGGATACTCGGCGGCCGCTGGATTCTCCCAATCGGCGTCGACGACATGATGATTCCGAGCAGAGGAAGCACAGTGTGGACCGTCGTTATAGGTTCGCTAGTTCTCCGCGATGGCAGCATCAGTTTGATGAGTCTAGCCTAAGATGTCGTGATGAACGGTGGTACCAGCAAGGCAATGATAAGGTGGGAGGCTTTGTTGGAGGTGATGGAGTGGATCATCACGTTTTAGGTAATAAAACCATGTTAGGGACTGATTTAAGAAGGTATGTCTCCTTCTATTTTACGAATTTCCCGTATCTTTTATCAAACTTCTATCTTCGGAAGGGATTCGAGGTTTGTGGCATGTTGGTCGACGTTTTTGTTCCCAATAAGAGAAATAAGCGTGGACAACCTTTTGGTTTTGGCTTCTTCAAAAAAAACCTTTTGGTTTTGTCAAATTTGCTAACGTTAGGAATGTTTCAAAGTTGCTTCGTGCTTTGAACAACGTACGTTTTGGCAATTTCTGTGTTCGCGCTAGAGTGGCCAGCTTTGATCGAAATGATTTACCGGCGAGACCGAGGATGGATACGGAGAGTTTAGGACTGGCGAAGGGTTTAGATAAGTCAGCTATGAATGAGGGCAAGGGTCTTAACCCGCGTTCGGCGAGTTCTTTAGGGAACGAAGCCCAGCATGCTTCTTTGGGAGCGCAAGCTAAGAAAGGAGTAGTTAGCGATGCTGTTCCAGTTAAAGGAAATCTTGGAGCTCCGAGAGCTGTGCGGGTGGGTGCTATCGAGGTTTCCTTAGGAGCGCGTAAAGATAAAGTGACGCTCCATAAGGACAAGGCGCAGGAGGAAAGGCCCACCAATAACTTTTCGGCTGTGCCGGAAGCAGTTATCCGGGAGAAGGACCGTCAGGTTCTTATGCGGAGCTACAGGACTGAGCCTATTGATGAGAAATGGGCGCAGAACGGTTTAGTGGCGACAATTCTTAATGGAGAGGCAGTTCCAGTTGTGCAGGGTCGATTAACGGACGCAGGTTTCAGTGATGTGGCCCTCATCCCTATGGGGGCTGACAAGGTTTTTGTCCGATGTTTGTCAGGAATTGACGTTTCGGCAGTTGTAAATGATGCTAAAGGTTTTTTTCGACTAATTTTTTCGAGTTGGACACGATGGGGTAGCCTTGTAGAACCCTATAAACGAGGCGCCTGGGTTCGTTTGTATGGTGTCCCGTTGCAAGCCTGGAATTCGACCTTTTTCAAGCTTTGTGTGCTGGAGTGCGGCAGGTTCTTACGCTTGGATAATTGTTCTTTGGAAAAGGGCCGACTTGACTTTGCTCGGGTTCTGATAGCGACGTCAGACTTGGAAGTTATCAACAAAGTTGAGACTGTTTTGGTGGACGGAATTCAGGTGGCGGTTAGAATAGTGGAGGAATGAGGCTATACCCTTGGGGAGGACGTGTGTCTCTTTGAGGATGACGGTTTTTCGGAGTCATCCCAATCGGATCATGATCAGGGTCAGGGCGATCCTGAAGCTCGCCGCCATATCGATGCTATAGTTGAGAATCTTGCGAAAGGTCTGGAGGCGGAAGACGATGTCGGGTCCCACGAGAATTTCCAACAATACAATGATGGAGGGGACATGGAAGGTGATAGCAAAGCTGCTAGCGAGGTTGGCGAGCATCGTTCAGTTTTGGGTGTCAAACATGGTGCTCGAAGTACCGGTCGTGTAACCGGGTTAGGAGTTTTTTCCCCTTCGACGGCAGGGCAGGATAGTCTGTCAATTTGCTCGCCAATTGACGATAATGGACGTCCTGGTGGCGACGTTGGGCATGTTGGGCCTCGTCCGACTCAAAGTGGTAGTAAAAGGGTAACATCATGTCCACCATGTGCGAACCGTTCTGTGTTCTCGGGGCCATGGAGTGTGGAATGGTTGCACGATATGAATCAAGGGGAAGCCGGGGTGATCTTCTCTGCTGGAAAACGGCCCCGTAAAGGGGAGTGCAGTAGCGGAGGTCGTAAGATTAGTGGTGAGGAGGATCCCAAAAAGATAAGAGGACGAGGCGTTTTTCGGCACACGCTTTCTAGCCTAAAAAAAGTAGCGAGAATGCCTAGTGACGATCGTTTCGAGGTGCTTAAAGCGTTGAAAAAGAAGGAGCGAAGTCGTAATGTAGGGGTGGGAGTACCCCAAGCGTGCGATGTGAGACATCAAGTTTCTTCTACCATGTCATCTTCGACGGCCTCAGCTACTAATGATTGGCAGCACTGGGTGGTTATGCAGGGTGATGAGAAGGTGGTGGCGGATGATGTTAGAGAGGTAGGGGAGGCTATAGGAGTGCACCTCAAAGGCGATGCTGAGAATATGTTTAGCGCGCTTACTCGGAAAGGTAAAGCAAAGAAGATGGCGTCGGGGCAGACGCAAGGAGTGGGTTGTGCTCGATGAAGATTGTGTCTTGGAATATCAGGGGTTTGGGGGGGATGGCGAAGAGGCAGGAGATTTGTAGGTTGGTGGGGCAGCAACAACCCTTTTTGTTGTGTCTCTAAGAAACTAAGCTGCAATCTTGTGATGATACTTTTTGTTCGTCTTTGTGGGGTAACTCTCCTCATGCTTTTTCTTACCGTCCCTCGGTGGGTGCGTCGGGGGACTGTTAACTTTGTGGAATACCGGTGAGGTGGAGGTGTGGTCGTCTGAGAGCTGCGAGTCCGTTTTGTGGTGCCATGGTCGGTTTGTAAGGTCTGGAGAGGAGTTTTATGTGGCAAATATTTATGCGCCGTGCGATTCACGAGCGAAGCAAGCCTTGTGGGACTCGCTTTCTTTGAAAATTCAGGCTTTGGGGAGGGCTAGGGTTTGCCTTTGTGGGGACTTTAATGCTGTTAGGAGCGCTGATGAACGCCTTTCGGCAAGAGATGGGGTTCGCTCCTCGGACCATGTTCCTTTCAACCGGTTCATCGAGGAGAACACCTTGATCGATTTACCGCTGGGTAGCCGTAAGTTCACTTGGTTTAAAGGGGACGGGCGTTCAATGAGTCGATTGGATAGATTCTTGCTTTCTGGGGATTGGTGCTTATCTTGGCCTAACTATACTCAAGTAGCTAGAATGAGAGGGCTATCAGATCATTGTCCCTTGGTGCTGGCAGCGGATGAGGAGGACTGGGGACCCCGCCCCTCGAGGATGTTGAAATGCTGGAGAGATGTCCCTGGTTATAAAGTGTTTGTGCGCGAAAAGTGGAATTCTTTTCAGTTTGATGGTTGGGGAGGTTTCGTACTTAAAGAGAAACTTAAAGGGATTAAGACAGCCTTGAAAGAGTGGCATACAGCTCATACCCGGAATTTACCTAGTCGGATTGAGGCCTTGAAGGTTCAACTTGCCGCGCTTGATGAGAAGGGGGGGAAGTGGTTTTATCTGATTCTGAGCTGACTGAGTTTCATGGGGTGTCATCGGATATTCATTCGCTTTCCCGGCTGAATGCTAGTATATGTTGGCAGCAGTCTCGCTCGCGGTGGCTTAAGGAAGGGGATGTTAACACTAAGTTTTTTCACTCAGTTCTTGCGAGTCGTCGGGGGGGTAATGCTATTACGTCCCTGCAAGTGGATAATACCGTTGTGGAGGGTGTGGTTCCTATTAGGCATGCGGTCGTGTCTCACTTTGCATCTCATTTCAAGGCTGTTAACGTGGTACGCCCTGGGTTAGAAAATCTTATTTTTAATCGGTTGCAGGTGGCGGATGCTAGCAGTTTGATCAAGCCTTTCTCCTTGGACGAGGTAAAGGTTGCGGTGTGGGATTGTGACAGTTACAAAAGTCCGGGTCCTGATGAGGTTAATTTTGGATTCATTAAGGATATTTGGGCTGAAATGCAAGGGGATGTCATGCGTTTTATTTTAGATTTTCATCGCAATGGTCGTTTGTCTAAGGGCTTGAATGCCACTTTTATTGCGCTGATTCCTAAAGTTGATAGTCCCCAACGGTTGAATGATTTTCGGCCTATTTCGCTCGTGGGCAGCCTTTATAAGATCTTGGCAAAAGTGTTAGCGAATCGGTTGCGCCTTGTGATGGGGAGTGTGGTTTCCGTATCCCAGACGGCTTTCGTTCAGGGTCGTCAGATACTTGATGGTATTCTTGTTGCAAACGAGGTAGTGGACGAGGCTCGTAAGTCTAAGAAGGAGCTTCTTCTCTTTAAGGTTGATTTCGAGAAGGCTTATGATTCAGTTGACTGGGGTTATTTAGATGCTGTCATGGGAAATATGGGTTTTCCGAATCTCTGGAGGAAGTGGATTAAGGAATGTGTGTGTACGGCGACAACTTCTGTCTTAGTCAATGGTAGTCCGTCTGATGAGTTCCCTCTCGAGAGGGGCTTAAGGCAGGGGGATCCGTTATCTCCTTTTCTTTTCCTGTTGGCTGCGGAAGGTCTACATGTGTTGATGGAGGCCATGGTTGAGCGCAATCTGTTCACGGGATACAGTGTTGGGGAGCTATCCCCGATGTCGGTATTGCACCTTCAGTTTGCTGATGATACGTTGTTGATGGGGACCAAAAGCTGGGCAAATGTTCGGGCTATGCGGGCTGTCCTTGTGCTGTTCGAAAACATGTCGGGTTTGCGAGTAAATTTTCACAAAAGTTTGTTGGTAGGGGTTAACATCCCTGCTTCTTGGTTATGCGAGGCGACGTCTGTTCTTTGCTGTAAAGTGGGAAATGTCCCTTTCCTTTATTTGGGTCTTCCTATTGGGGGGATCTGCGGCGTTTAGGTTTTTGGGAACCGGTTTTGGATCGTTTAAAGAATCGTTTATCGGGGTGGAGGAGTCGTTTCCTTTCTTTTGGTGGTCGTCTGGTTCTGCTTAAATCTGTTTTGACCTCTCTGCCTGTTTATGCGCTTTCCTTCTTTAAAGCTCCCTCAGGTACTATCTCTGCTATTGAATCTATTTTGATTAAATTTTTTTGGGGGGGATGTGAGAGTTCTAGGAAAATATCTTGGATCAACTGGAATACTATATGTTTACGTAAGGAGTATGGGGGTTTGGGGGTTCGGAGGTTGAGGGAGTTCAACTTAGCTTTGTTAGGTAAGTGGTGTTGGAGGATGCTAGTGGATAGGGAGGGCCTGTGGTTTAGAGTGCTGGCAGGTCGTTATGGGGTTGAGAGAGGTAGACTGTGTGATGGCGGAGCGCGCGGGTCGACGTGGTGGAGGGAGTTGGCACGTATTCGGGATGGAGGAGGTGAGGTAGGGGGAGGGTGGTTCAGTGAGCATGTTTCGAGAAAGGTAGGGAGTGGGTCTGATACTTTTTTCTGGACTGATCCTTGGGTGGATGGGTCCTCTTTGCGGGAGCAGTTTGGACGGTTGTTTGACCTGGCAGAAAACAAATCGGCTACTGTGGCTGATATGTTTATGCAGGGTTGGGAGGCTGGAGGGGAGGCGTGGGTATGGCGGCGTAGATTGTGGGCGTGGGAGGAGGAGATGCTGGGAGAGTGTCAGTCTTTACTTTTTACCCTTTCTGTGCAGGATCATGTTCCAGATAGGTGGCAGTGGCAGTCTGACTTGGATGATGTGTACACTGTGCGTGGTGCATATTAGCTATTGACGTCTCAGGATGCGGTTACCTTGGATGCTGCGTCAGATCTCATTTGGCACCGTCAGGTTCCTTTGAAGGTTTCCATCTGTGCCTGGAGACTCTTACGGGACAGGTTACCTACCAAAGCGAATCTGGTCACTCGAGGGATTTTATCTGAGGCGGACCATCTTTGTGTCTCTGGTTGCGGAGAGATCGAGACAACTCAGCATTTGTTCCTTTCATGCAGTACTTTCGGCGTCCTTTGGCCCCTTGTTAGTTCCTGGATTGGCTCTCCTTTGGTGATTGCTCAGACTCTTTCAGATCACTTTGTCCAGTTTTCAGACTCAGCAGGTGGACCCCGAGCACGACGTTCTTTCTTGCAGCTCATTTGGCTTGTTGTAGTGTGGGTTGTGTGGACCGAGAGAAACCATAGATTGTTCAGAGGTTCAGCAAATTCAGTGCATCATATGTTGGACAAGATCAAGACTTTTTCCTACCGGTAGTTGAAAGCGACGAGTGTTAATCTAGCTTTGAACTGCCATAGTTGGTGGTCTAGTCCTATGCTTTGTTTGGGCCTTGTTTAGTTTCTTTTGGTTCTTGTTTTTGGCTCTTTGTAACCTTACTTAGTCTTTCCTGGTACGTCTTGTGCTGGGTAGATTATTTTTTATATATATATATATATATATATATATATATATATATATATATATATATATATATATATATATATATATATATATATCATTTTGGCCGTTTCAAAAAAAAAAAAAAAAAAAAATGGCGAGCTGAAAATGACGGCGAGACAAAAACAAAAACGACGGCCAACAAAAAGGCTTTCACGGCGAGAACGAGGCGTGAATGAAAAATATGCTTCTGCTACCATGGTGAGAACTGAAAACAACACGGATGCTGTGTTTATAGGAGAAGAATTGAAAAGGACAATGATTAGTTGATTACTGAAAAAGCTTCAGCAATATGCTCCAGTGGGTGTAGTCTTTATTTGGAGGAGATTGAAAAGAGGAAAAGAAAGAGAAGAGGCGTGAGTCAGTGAGTGAATGAATTTTTATTTGTTTTGACGGCAACTTGACGGTACTCTAACGGCAGGGGAGGTTTGTGTTTAGTGAGAAAATAGAGGGGGTGATTGTTACAAATAGCTAAAGTTTAGGGGTGAGTGTATTTTCCCCTTGCTTTATATATTGTGAATCTGGAAAGTGGAAACAACTTGTCCTCTTCTCTTTCTAACTTTCCTTTCTCCTCCTTCTCTCTAACCCCACAACCGTAAACCACCAACACAGTCACCTCCTCCGCCCTCTCCTCCTTGACAATAAATGGAATAAAGAAGTTATTGGACTAGTGTTCAACCTCATAAGGATTGAGTAGTGGTCTACGCTTTAAGACAACTTAGGCTTCATGAGGAGGACTATCTTACTCATAAAATGGAAAACAAGAAGGATGGATCAATGATCAGATTTAAGACCAAAGGTTTATAGTTGAGTCGAGTACGTGTTTGGATTTTAGCCACATCAGTGCCTCCCTCTGACAAATAGCAAGGATAAAGCTGTTAAAAAAATACACGAGTTGATGTTTCCAACCTACAAAACCCACCGATACAATATAAGGCCCGTTTGAATACACAAATAAAAATAATAGTGGCAAGCCAATTATCATAGACACAATTTGCAAAATGCAATAGAAACTTTTTATAGTTTCCTTTATTAATAAAGCACTCTTAGTCCTTCCCCCAAGTTCAAAAGCATTGCTAGGCAGTATACAAATACAACAAACACAATACAAACATAGCTAACTAGAGCTAACAAACAATTCCAAGTCCACCACATCAATGTCCAACAATAAAAGTGGTATCCATTGTTAAATATATAGGAAAATAAAAAAGAAAAAGAACAAAGGTATCATTTTGTTGAGATTTTCTTCAAAGGCTTTCTAAAACAGTCCACCGGAGGTAAGAGGAGGCTGTGATCTGATTCTACTCTTTCTTAGCCTTTCAGCAATGATGAATGCAAGCTCAAGAGATTGTGAAGCATTGAGTCTCGGATCGCAGTGTGTGTGGTAGCGTGAGCTAAGGTCGTCAAATGTGACTGTCCTTGACCCGCCAATGCACTCAGTCACGTTTTGACCTGTCATCTCAAGATGAACTCCTCCTGGGTGGCTTCCTTCTTGTTCGTGAACATCGAAGAATGCTCTCACTTCAGCCTGTGTACAGTTAATCCAGTTAGACTAAAGTTAGTGACATTATTGGTAATCATAATCTAAAATTCAAATCTTGGGATTAAAGTTACAAAGTGATATGATGTCTCTTTCTATAACTATAAGTTGGCAAGAACACCCAATATGGTCCCCTAAAGTCTAATCCCACCTACCCAACAAAATTGCAACTTAGCACCATAATGACTATTTTAGGTAAACGGGCGAATCACCAAGGTATCTCTAACAAATACTTAGGAATATACCAGTGTCACTAAAATGTCACTCTCTCTAACTTAATCTATAAAGTATATGAAAATAATAAATAGTCCTTAAAGTTTATAAGTTAATCGCTAAGGTATATAAAAGGATAAACCATCTTTCAATTAGTCCTTATTATCTTAAGAGTAGAGAATAACGTAACGGATTTCGTAAACTTAAAAGACTAATTATTTTAATACATTTTAAGAACTATAGAGTGATACTTCTATTCAAAATTCATACCAAGTCAGAGACTGCCCAAGTGAATTTTGGCTAGCCCAATAACACATTTTCCGAACATTCGGGCCGAGATTGAACCTAAGACAACATACTAAATAGATTCAACTATCTAACAACTATGTTGGACTTCATTGGTCCATAATGACATCCGTACTCAGCAAAGAACACAAAAATGATTTCTTGAATACTTAATTATTTCACCTACTTCTACAAGTGGCCATTTTCTCACCTACCACTCCAACTTCTAAATACTATATACAAACCTTCAGGTTTGGTAGCCCACCATCAAGGACCAGCTCATACACTTTAGTCAAATTAAACAAGAATTACTTGCACCCCACTAATCTTTTTCAATGTTTTTAATTATTTTATGTAAGACTTTTATACAAGACAAGGTGTTTATTTCCACCAAAGATTATGACCACAAAGAGTGAATCAATTTCATTTTCTGCTTTATCAAATAAAATTTGATTTCTATATGATGATTAATATATTTTAGATATTGTCAAAAAAAAATATATATATTTAGATACTCGAAAACAACATGTAACCAACTAAAAAAGACCGAGTGACGAGAACTATGTACCCTGATGGCATCGAAGGGGCGAGTTTTAAGACCACATGGAGCCTTGATGGTGTTTCCATGCATAGGATCGCTGACCCATGTCACAATTTGTCCCGCTCTGCGTACGGCCCTGATTAGATGTGGAAGCTTCACCCTCATATTTTCAGCTCCCATCCTAGTGATAACAGTAATTCTCCCTGGTTTGTTTTGGGGATTCAAGATCTCAATGAGTTTAACAAGCTCATTTGGGTCCATCTTGTCACTTACCTGCCAATGTACCAAAATAAATAAATAAGAGATTATGCTAAGTGATTCAATTTTCTTGCTCAAGCTTATGATTTCATAAAAGAATTAATTATATTTAGTCCCTCAACTTATGCTAAGATTCGGTTTTCATCTTAAAAAAAAAAATATATCCTTTTCATTGAAACTAAAACAACAAAAAAAGACTACATAAACTAAAATAAGAAAAGATTGTATCATCGCGACTAAAAACAACGAGAACTAATTGTAGCACATTTCAGGACATTAGATTGAAAAAAATACTTTTCAAACTTGAGAAACCAAAACATTAGTTTAACTTTGGGAACAAAAGACATAATGAATCATTTATTATAAAATGAAAGCAAAGTTACATGATAAGAATAAGAATAATGTCCAAACCTTGATTCCCAAAGGATTGGCGACTCCTCTAAGAAATTCAACATGGGCACCATCCAGCTGCCTGGTCCTTTCACCGACCCAAATCATATGGGCCGAGCAGTCATAATAGAGACCAGATGTTGAATCCAACCTAGTGAGTGATTGTTCATATGGCAATAACAAGCATTCATGAGATGTCCAGAAATCAGTTGTTCTCATTATTGGATGGTCAACTGTGAGCCCAGCAGCCGCCATGAATCCCAGGGCCTCATCAACTCGGTTAGCAAGCTCTCGGTACCTGCCATGCCAAAAACATATTTAATTTACCCGAAACCACACTAACATGAATAGACGTTGTAAGAAAGAATGAGTTGCGGGTGCACAAGTGCAATGGCTGCAGACCTGTCGGATTAAGATTTAGATTGGCAAAGTTGAATCTAGATCTGAATCCAACGGCTACGAAGCTTTCGTAATAAATATCAATTATCATCATAGGTGTGACTTTGGAGGACATGTAATTCATGCAGATTTAACATATTTTTTTCATGAAATTTTGACACTCAGTAATCAACATCATCATTTGAGAGAGGAAAACAACAACCCAATACCAACCACATTAAACTTGTACCCCCCACTTGTTATATCAATCATCGCTTTATTTTATCAATCATGCATGAAACCAAAAATTATTAACAAAAAAAGTAAAATAAAATCAATTTTCTTCCACTCCACAAAATATTTTCGAGTAAGTATATTCTCTACTAAAGTGATTGATACCTTGGGACACTGTCAGAAGCTTGCATCAAAGACAAAAATATCTTAACTTTTTTTAACATAAAGAAACAAAAAAAATCAAGAATCAGATTAATTTCCTTTAGACTGAAATCAAAGTTTAAAAGATAGTAAAATAAAATAACTTCATCATTTATCATGTATGGTGTATAATTTAAATAATCAATTTATCTACAATAATAATCAGTAAAATCTTCACAAATGAAACCCATAAAATCAGATACTATAAGACAGATCAAGGAAACATTTTAACCGGTGAGAATCACAAATTCCATGAATTAAAGAAAAAGACAAAGTGAAGGTAATATACCTGTCTCCTTGCTCACTTTGTTCAGTGAAATCCAAATTCCATTGAGTAACCCTCTGCATAGCAGCATAACCACCCGTAGCAAAAGCTCTAAGAAGATTCAGAGTAGCTGCAGCTTGACAATAAGCACGAATCATCCTCTGAGGATCTGGAGTCCTTGATTTCTCATCAAACGTATCACCGTTGATGTTATCCCCTCTGTAACTCGGAAGCTTCACACCATTCTTCTCCTCAAAATTATCTGATCTTGGCTTCGCAAATTGACCGGCCATTCTCCCCACCTACATAGACAAAACCCACTTTCAAGTTTCCATCTTCATCACACAAAATTGAATCTTTTCTACACAAAACTAGATCCCACGAGCCCATTGGGGTCAAAAAAATCAAAATCATAAAACAAAAATGATTTTCTTTATAAAAAACTATGACCCCAAGAGCTCATCAGGGCCATCAAAAACATCACTGAAGGTAGTTAAATATTATTACCCTCACATCCACATTGGAATTCAAATCCACAAACAATCGCGAGATCATTAAAAATGTTTGACTTTAACCATAAAAATTAAATCTAAAGTCAGTTCATATGATTCATTATTATGATTTAATACTACTATGAATGAAAATTAACATTATTATTAAATATATATGTAACTAAGAATGATTTTGGTGTTACCTTAATAACCGGCATTTGACCACCAAACATCATAACAACACTCATCTGAAGAATAATTCTGAAAGTATCACGAATATTATTAGCATTAAACTCCTTAAAACTTTCAGCACAATCACCACCCTGAAGAAGAAACGCGTTTCCCATAGCAGCATCACCCAAATGTTCCTCCAAAGTTCTAGCTTCACCGGCGAAAACGATCGGAGGGAAATCATCGAGAGTTTTGAGAACCGCTTCAAGTTCCTCCTGATTAGGGTACTCGGGAAGCTGTAAAGCCTTCTTCGATTTCCAGCTGTCGATTGTCCATTTTGTGGAAGCGACATTACGAGGAGGAATGGTTGTTGGTTGAGGTTTTGACGGCTTTTCAGTCACGACTGGGTTTTTTGCAGGCTCGGCGGCGTGGACGGCGAGGATTGAATTGGGCTTGGGCTTGGGCTTGAGCCCGATTGGAAATGAGGATTGGTTGGTGAGAGAGGAATGAGGTTGTTGTGGGATTAATGATTTGGTTGGTGGAATGAGAGAGTTTGAAGTTGAAGAGAGAGACATTGTGTTTTTTTGACGTTGTTGTTGTTGTTGTGTTTGTTTTGTTGTTGATGATGATGATTTTTATTTTTTATTTTTTGAAGGTCACGCTTTGAGAGAGAGAGGGTGGCGTGAACTGAAGAACGTGGAAGAGTTTGGGGAGGGTTTTATAGTGAGAAAGAAAGGGTTATTAATTTGGGGGTTGTTGTTGATGTTGTTTTTCTTGTGTGAATTTGGTACTTGAGTTGGGTAGAGACATGGTGGTGGTAGTTGGGGAAGGGTGTTTTTGTAAATTTGTCATATTTGAAGGCTATTCAAAGAGTATGGTAGTAGCAACCAAGTCAAAATTGATTCATTAATTTTTTTTTAAGTGAAATTCATTCACTCTTGTACCAAAAATATTAAATTCATTCGCTTTTGACCAAAACAAAAAAGAAAAAAAAGAAATTCATTCATTTTTCTTTAAGATTTCATTCATTTGTCAAATTCAATGCATTGCTAAAAAATTAAATGTATTATTTCATTAAAAAAAAATTAAACGTGTTGTGTATTTTTCACATATTTGTTTGTTTTAGTGTATTTTGTTGTCTCGTATTTATCCGGTGTATTTTGTTTTTCCGTCTTTGAATGGTGTTCATTTGTTTCTTTTTTTTTTTTTTTTATAACCATCTGGTTCCTAGGAGAAAGAGTTCCTAGTAGTCCAGAGTTCGGGCGCGAGGTAAGTAAACTCTGGTCAATAAATTGTTTCACCCAGGAATCGAACCCGGGTTCCCGAAATGGTGTTCATTTGTTTTAGGTTGAAGGATTAGTTCCGATCAAGTGCAAATTCATTCAATAACGATTTTTGTGTTATCAACGCTACAGATCTGGAGGCATGGACATTTCAGACACTTCAATATAGTCATATTCGTAGGCTTATGTAATTTGTCGTTTTATGCTTGATAAGTGCCAAAAATTGGTAATTTTACATATATATTTTAAGCACTTATTGACTTATTGTAAAAGTAATTTCATATAAAAAAACCAACTAATTGTAAATATTAGTTTTAATGAGAAAATTAGTTATTTTTGCTATTTCTATCTAATTCCAACACTTTTTGTAGAAAAATTTGGATTTAATGGAATTTGGAATGAAGAGATCAAAATTTTGAGTATGAGTTGTTGGCTAAGCGACGTCAAAGCGACAAACAAAAGGACGCAAGCTGTCAGAAAATGCAGAAAAATCAGTGCCGTCGCTGAGCGAGAGATAGCGAGGGATAGCGAGTCAAGTTAGTGGCAGGATGAGCTGTAGCGAGAGATAGCGAGAGGCCGTCGCTGAGCGAGCTGTAGCGAGAGCCAGCGAAGCTGTGGCGGTTAAAGAGTACTTCAGGGTGAAGAAACCTTCGTCGCTAAGTGAACAGATCCGTCGCTAAGCGAAGATCCACTTTTCTGTCACTTATAAAAGGCCATCAGACTTCATTTTTTCAGAAACCCATTCACATCCAATCCACTCAAAACACTCAAAAACACGTCCAGAAGCAGAGAGAGACCCAAGGAGGCAGATTTAAAGGGATTTGAGGGTGGATCTACAACTTTTGTTGGGAAATCATCATTGATGTTTGTTCATCTCTCTTTTCTTCTTATCTTTTATGAAACTATCATGAAAATGAATAGTTAATCTCTCTTTTGTTGGGATTAGATGTAATTTACTCTATTAGTATGTATTTATCTTGATCATGGTGTTATGTATGATTTTAGATTATCTATTAATGTTGATATTATCTTTGATTTCAATGTTTTATCCTTGGATTTGAATTGTTATAGACATATACTTTTTGAATCCAAAGAAATATGATAACGTCTATTGAATCCTAAATTCTAGACATAGATTTAGGTTTAATATTCACTTTTTGTATCGGATCTTAATGCTATTGTATTGATTGATCATCCGAGACATCAGAGGTTAATAGGTACAATAGATATCTCGGCATTATCCGGACACGGAAACGTATGATGAGCGATACGTGATAATATTGGTAGATGACTAAAATCTATATAACTGATTAGCGAAATACAAATGAATGAGTTAATGAAATCTAATCCCAGCAAACTTATCTCTCTGTGATTTTCATTATTTCTCCACCTGACCATATTCTCGTACTTTCTCATAAACAAACTCTGAAAACCCTTTACTTGAAATTATATTAATTGTTGAACGGCATCGATATCGCATCAGTCCCTGTGGAGACGATAAAAACATACTTACTTTTGTACTTTCAACAAAATGGCGCCGTTGCCGGGGACTGGCATTTAGATATTGGAGCATCGCAACAATTTATATTCTTTTAAGTATTTGTACATATTTGTTTATATTGTATAGTTTTTCTTGCACTAATCCTTCTTTGCTAGACAAAGAAAGTTGTTTTTCTTGTTTGTTGAATCATTTTTCAGATTCCCCATTAAAAGTAAAACCATGACTGATCGTGGTTATTACAACTTCTACACTACTAGAAAAATTAATTTTAGCGAGGGTCGAAATCCGTCGCTAGAGTGTCAAATTTCTGTCACAAAAGCATTTGTGACGAATTTAGCGACGGTCCAGATTCCGTTTGCAATTTCAACGTCGCAAACTGTTGGTGAGGGAATTTATCATCCATCACAAATTGCGACGGAATAAATCGTCACAACAGCAATTTATCCGTCACTATTAACTGATCATAAAGACATCATTTATTCTTGTAATTCCGTCGCTAATTAGTGACGGATTTCAGTTGCCTAACTAATTTATGAGAGATTTCAAATTCCCTCACTAAAATTTGCGATGGATTTCAAATTCCCTCACTAATTTGTATTTTTTTGTTTTTTTTCCAAATTTGAATTTATAATGTAATTCTAATTTCCTCACATTTTAATTTTAAAATGGTTCCGTAAACCATTTTATACAAAACATTTTTCAATTGAATCCATAAGTATTGATGCATTAAAATGAACATAAATTGTAACGAACTAGACAAATAAAGTGTAAATAAATCTTGAATATTAGCAAAGAACAATGGAATATACTAAACAAAGAACAAAATAATCTACTAATAGATATAGACAAAAGTAAGCCTAAATCATAATAGAATTGCATAGAAATTACAATTGCATTAGAATGTGTTTAAGCAAAGGATGATCGAGTGCTTGGAAAGATCCAAATTATTGCTTTGGCTATGACAAGATCCACAACAATTGGTTCCTTCTTTGACTATTATCTTCCCTGAAAATAGCCAGCATCAATCCATACATAATCAGCTATAACCAGATAAGTTATTATTGTACGAAAGCCTGTAAAGTCATGTTAACAAGTTGTCACGACATAACCTTGTAAAACATGTCACTTTAGAGTTGCATCATGTCAATTTGGAGATACATCCTCCTAGGATGCAACTCTAAAGTTTTAAACCATAAAGGAATTCATGCTAATACTAATATGTGGGAAGTAAAGGGTAAAACATACAAGCAACTGCCTTACGTTTGGCTGTCTACAAGTACATATGAAAATTAAAAACCTTAAATAAGCAATCACATTGGCAAATTGCATCCTGATAATTTGATAAACAACACATTGACAAATTGCATAATGAATAATCATTCAAATTCCATACGAACATACATGCTTAAAGCTTTGAGTTCATGTTAAAGTAATAATTTCAACTCAAAAAAATAAATCTATAATCAGCTATAACCAAATTACAACTAAATAGATACTAATGCAGTAAAGTAAAAACATATTAACTATATAACACTGAAACTATCATTCAAGCTTATTTTCAATTCAATTCAATTAACCATATAACACTGAAACTAACATTCAAGCTTATTTTCACAAAATCTAAAAAATGTAGCTTAAAAGAACAAGCAAGTAAAGCTAAAAGAATCAAAAGAAGATATACCTCTGAAAGCGGGAACCAAAAAGAAGCAAGAAAGAGACTAGGCATGGTGTGGAACACTCCATAATTTCTGGTACGACTGTTCCACCATACATCAATCACACAGTATATAAGTTCTCAAAATCATTCAACTTTTTAGTTAAAACATAAAATTATATCTGGATAAACATTAAAATATATTTGGATAAAATCAAAAAACAAGATAATCTAAATAACCAATGCAACATCATCATCTATCTTTTTTCATTTATTTTCTTCATTTTCTTTTTATCAATCTTTCACATGTTGGAGGGATCATAACGAAACAAAAATTATACGATACTTACATGTCATTCATGGGATTATTGCATACATTAAAATTGTCATGAAATAAGAAAATATTGCAATATGTTGAGCTAGAAATCAGTCAAACCACCAAGCATTCCCTCCAAGTTCCTGCAACCACATAGACCAAAGCTTATTGCATGCAATAAGGTATGTGATAATGTGAATATTATAGTTCACATGGATGTGATTTCATACCGCTTGAGAAATACAATTGTATGATTATTCCCCTAAACTACAAATATAAATATTATATTTTATACTGCCTATTGAAATTGGAAACTAAAAATGAAATGATAAAAGTTGCACCTGCTGCCAATGTGTTAGAGGGTCCTCCGGTGTAGTGGACAGTACCAGTGCTTCACTTGGATTTGTTCGCTTTTTTCTCAAACTACCAGTCACTTGATTACTTTCAATAACTGATGTTGGTGCTAAGTGAAAAAAATCCTCACCTGTGAGTTCTCTTGACCTGAAACTCTCCCTGTTACTTGTAACACCCCGAACTAACTACCCTTAAAAAAATGATCTTAAAAACTTTTTAAAGATAAGTAGCCGGAGCGCTACGGAAAACATTTTATAAAACGATCGTGCACGTGACACGAAACGTCGCAGCGGAAAACATTAAATAAAAGATTTTCAAAGCAATGAACAAAATAGTTCAAAAGATAAATCATCTACATAAAACATAAGTTAAGATGTTCGCATCGGTATACGACGGAATACAAACGATCCCCGACTCGATGTTACAAAATACCAGAGCACTAATATACATCACATCCCAACTAAACTTAACAAAACTATACAGAGGTAGCCTACACTAGCTCCTCACCAAAAGTGCTCCACACCAAAACGATCTGCAGCTAAAGCTCGATCGAAACCTCGACCTGAATACCTGAACCCCCAAAGGTCCAGCACATAACAATTAGGTAGAGAGTTAGTAAACATAATCACATACATACGAATATAGAAACGCACCTATATTCGACCTATCACGTATTACTAACTCACACACATGCCTCAATAAGCAATACACCAGATAACACATACTCACAAATACACAACCAGATAGTTTCACGTCGTTTCGGACAACACAAAGAACTCACGTAACACATAACACATAATTGCACATTTACTCAAATGCGACTAATGCCAAACATTCAATGTCATGCCAACCTAGACACGACTAATGCATGTGGTACCATCTTCTTTATCAAGGAACTTACCATTGATATCCTTCTTTATTGGACAAGTCCAATATCCTTCTTTATCAGACAAGTCTGATATCCCTAAATAATGCATGAGTTTATGAATGCCATGCATTTACCAAACATATGATAATCACTTAGCACGAAGCTACTGCTCATTACATGGATAACATAATCCATTAAACTTCTTTATCAGACAAACTGATATTCTTCTTTATCGGACAACCCGATATACAAACATACATATACTTCTTTGACATTTTATATAAATGCCATCACACAACACAAATATTAAACATGTATCAACAATCATGTAAGGATACCCTTAAACCATGATACAAGTGCCTAATTACACTTACAAACATCAACAAAAATTGCTGTCGCAGAGGCCTTCGCTAAGCGAGGGCTTAGCGAGACATAGCGAACCTCGCCAGGAAGTCACCTGCTCATGGCGAGCATTGGCGAGCTTCAGTGAACATGTTCGCTACAGCGAACTCCTGGTCGCTTAGCGAACTACACCAGAAAAATATCTGTTCTTGAGTTTCAATAAGGCGGTTTAACCTTGAATCCACTCAAAAATACATCTAGACATGTTATAAATTCTTGTAAACAGCTAATTCAAGCATATATGGTATCAAGGAACATTAATCATCCCTTCCAAACATCCAAATACATCAAACAATCAATATCATGTCAATTTCTTGCAAAATAAGCAAAGTTGCATAAACATGCAAAACCATCATCAAACATATACATATTCCCTCCTAGATGTTCATTAAGCATACTAAGATGAAAAGACATGTTTATGATAAAGAAACTTCACCCAAACCCCAAAGAAATTGGATGAGAGAGTTTAGGAATGGAGGCTAGACACCTCCCCTCTCTTGGATCACCCAAGCTTATGCTTAACCACTCTCACCTTAGATTGAATGATGATTCTTGGCCTCTAAACTCTTCTCCTTGCTCGTGTTCTTCTCCTTGCTCTCCTAGGGTTTGCTCTTGGCTCTAAGCTCACAAACTCTAACTTCTCATGAAAAACAAGTTGTGATACTATTCAAGGGTTTGACTTGGTTACTTATACTACTCTCTATTGGTCCTGAACCAAGCCCAATGGCTTAGGCCCATTAAGCCCTATCACACGCCCCAAGCCCACTAACATGGCAAAGGTTTCGCTCACAAACTTATGTTCGCGATAAATAATTATACGTCGCGTAAATAAATATTTAACACTAACCCAAAATATAAGCAAATATATAAAATATCGATTTACTAAAAATCGGGTCGTTACAACTCTACCCCCCTTAAAAGAATTTCGCCCTCGAAATTACCTAAGAGATAAAGCGGAGAACGAACCCTCAACGCGGCATCTTCGGTTTCTTGCATACCGGACTCTTGTGACCTTCCT